>NW_010406340.1:0-9033 GCF_000710305.1 Buceros rhinoceros silvestris | reverse complement strand
AAGAGCGTCACTAAACAGGGAGCAGAGGCTTTGCTCTGCAAGGACAGTTTCAAAGTCAGATGGCAGGAAAACTGCTCTCCTCCTACAATTTTGATAATATATGAGCCAAACAACATATGGACTATACTTGATTAAGCTTTGTACCCTTCCTTTCCCCTCCCGATCTCTAGTATCCTGGAGATGTTTCTCTGCCCTGTGGCTTGTTTGTGTGACCAAACAGACAATTGCCATTAATTATGCACGTAGCACCTCTAACTGCTGGCTTAGTGGGGTTCGTTTTCCAGGGCCTTTTGCTATACAAAAGGGAGAGGGAGTAAAGTGGAGGGGAGTAAAGGAAGCTGCTAATCAGTTTATAGCTTGAGCTTTCTTGATTGCAATTACTTTTTTTTCCTAAATCATTATGAATCATGAATATTACTCTAAGTACTTAAATAAATGAAACAGTAGGTTTGAATAAGTGTTGTCTTATCTGGCTACGATGTTTGTGGGTGGGGACAATGATTTACCTTTATTCACTAACCCCTACACAATATCCCTGTTATCTTGCTGAATAACCAACAGATTTGGTATAGTAAGAGTAAGCAAGTTCCTTAAACTTCAAATATATCCCTTTTTATCAGTGGGCACATCTTCCTTTGTGATCAAGTGATAAAGATAAACCACACTGTTCTTGAAAACAACCTTCACACCTTTGGCTGTAATTTAAATTGACCGACTTATGCTCACAGTCATCCATTTGTACATGCCTCAGTTCTTGCTCTTCAGAAGAGCCATCCACGAGGCTGCCATACGGCTATCATCAACTGGATGAGGGAAGCTTTTCCTGCAGTATCTGCTACATGAGGCATCTAGAGTTGGCACGAGAACTGCATAATCAAAAGGGAATTAATGTTACATTGTCCATCTTGGTTCAGCTTGAAAGCCATGCTCACATTCACTTCTGAATCCACTTGCACCTCCAGTACATTGAAATCCTATATGAAAATGCTGTATGGAACTTGCTACAGAATCCAGCCACAGAGGTAAAACCAATGTCCTGAGGACACATGGAATATGTTTTAACTGTCCCTGGCAAAGACTGGTGTAACCACTTAGAGCATAGGATGAAGTTCACTTCTCAGGGATGAAGAATCCATCTTCTTCCTTGCTGTGATACAAACTATCTTGCGTAGGAAGATGTGTCTACTTCTAGACTTATGTTCTTGGGAGAACATAGCAGATCATCCACGGCCTGTCTGTGTAGGATATACCACCATCTTTCACGGCACATTTCTAAAATAATAAAATCCTTCCTTCCCCACTATTTCCTCATCAGTTATGAATCGCTGGTGTTTGCAAACTGAATAACACCTCCAGGCTTTCAAGGTTCCCAGCCTCTAGCGCCACGAGTCTAAAGGACTGGTCCTGCATAATCATTCGCAGAGTACCGTTATGTTTCCCTCGGTTCCCTCTTCGGCCGTCCAGAAGGGCACAACTTCTCTGCATCCCAAAATCATATTCACTGACCCACTAAATCTAATCACATGCAGGGATGAGACGGGGCCACAACACAATATAATCCACCAACAAAGTGACTTTTGTGAAAAGAGAGCTTTCCAAACTGTTGTGAGAGCAGTCCCATTGAGACTGTTTTGGCACACTTACAGTATCTGGGAAGCTTTTGTTTTTCTGCCCTCATTGTGATAAACATCAGAGCATTCGCCTGAACGTTCTTGAACAAAACTGAGTTACCGATATCTCAGCAACAACCCGGTCAGCCTTTTATTTGCATAAATGTTCTAAATACTTTGAACACTTTGTTGCACAGTGTTGTGATTAATTGTGCTCACATCAAAGTGCTCCAATGAAACTGCTTTCGAAATAAATGCTTACGGTCATTGGTTTCCTTTCTTCTGCAAAAATCTGACTTGTTACCTTGTAGTTCTGAAATGGGGTGTTATGTTTATGTGTAATTTCAGACGAGTGTTAAGTTGACATTTTTTGAGCCTGTTATGGTTGGAAAAAATGGAGAAAATGTGAGCATTTGACCCTTGATTGAGATGATGAAGCAAAAGCAGTTGAATATTATATTGCAATCTGATATAACAGTGTCCCACCACTGACTTGGTGAACCTGGCACAGAGCAGCATCTAATACATTATTAGTTTCTTCCGGCATAAGAAATGTCAAACAAACGGACATGCTCAAAGACAGCAAAATTGTACCAACCACTTGAGCATGGCAAATGGCCAAAGTAATTGTGCTACAGACACTGCACAGCAGAAGAGGGGGAACACAAAATTTTAAAAACCCCAACATGCCTGTTGAAAATCATTTGGGAGTTGTACCACAAGTATCAAAACAAAATTAAACTTGCTGAGGTTATATCTGAATATCCTTAAATGCAGAGAGTCTTTGACAAAATTAGGCCCACGATCCGTGAAACTCACAGGATACTCAACAGAAGTCTCCCACAGTTCTTAAAACTCTGGAAAGCTCCAGTTCCCACTTGTGAGGTTTGAATCAGAGCTGAAGATGACGGTGGAGGTGCTACATCCACCTGGGATGGGAGTAGAGGAGGTGTTGCACAATTGATGCAGCACTGTTGCTGTTAAGCAGCACCAAGGATCCCAGAGCTCAGTTTCTGCCTGTTCCAGACTCTTTTTCTACCATTTGGCACCTTTTCAAGTCACCTCAGTCTTGTGCAAGTTCCCTGCAGTTTAAGGGAAGGGAGGACCATAGAGAGATGACTGTGTCCACTGGTCCAGTTATTGGCAGCATTAAGCTTAACGCATTACTTCACAGAATCACAGAACGGTTTGGGTTGAAATGCACCTTAGAGACTATCTAGTTCCAACCCCCCTGCCATGGGCAGGGACACCTTCCACTAGACCAGGCTGCTCTGCAAGTTCCCTGCAGTTTAAGGGAAGGGAGGACCATAGAGAGATGACTGTGTCCACTGGTCCAGTTATTGGCAGCATTAAGCTTAACGCATTACTTCACAGAATCACAGAACGGTTTGGGTTGAAATGCACCTTAGAGACTATCTAGTTCCAACCCCCCTGCCATGGGCAGGGACACCTTCCACTAGACCAGGCTGCTCAGAGCAACATCCAACATGGCCTTGAACACTGCCAGGGATGGGACATCCACAGCTGCTCTGGGCAACCCGGGCCAGTGTCTCACCACCCTCGCAGTGAAAAAGAATTTCTTCCTTATAGCTAACCTAAATCTACCTTCTTCCATTTTAAAGCCATTGATTTTAAACCCTTGTCCTATCACCACACGCCAGGTGTCAAACGTCATCCTAACCTTCACAGTCTTTTCAAAAGCAAGGTTCTTCACCTTCACTGTTTCCACAACAGATCACTCCTTTAGCATACAGTTTTCAAGGCAGACACAGTCTGCCTGGAGGCGGTTTCTGAAGTCCAGGTAGTTCACAGAGGGCTGAACAAAATGCAGGACAAAGCTGTCCCTCTCCACTGTTGTTAGACCCACAATGTTGTCTATCAGCTCGGTGATGTTGAAAGGAATATCCAGTGGATAAGTGGATAAGTACTGGAAGGCTTCTATAAGGTCTCCCTGGAGCTCTCTTCCCCAGGCTAAAGCACCCTAACCCCCTCAGTCTGTTGTCATAGAGGAGGTATTCCAGCCCTCTGAACACCTTCATGGTCCTCCTATGGATCCGTTTAGCAGGTCCATGTCCTTCTTCCAGAGTTGGACACGGTATTCCAGGTGGGCTCTCACGAGAGGGGAGTAAAGGGTCAGGATCACCACCCTTGACCTGTGGATCACACTTCTCTTGATGCAGCCCAGGATACTTGTCTGTCTTCAAAGCCGCTTCATGAGTGGCGATCTAGTCCATGGTTTCTACAGGATTTCTGCTACATTTTAAATGTGGGTTTTGTTCTCTCTAAAACTTACTCCGTTGGCTCTTTCACTGTCTCCATATTCTGAGAGCTCAGAGCAGTTCAGCCGTAGGGAGTCAGTGCCATTCGCCTAGCGTGGTGCCTCAGTTCGTACAGACTTGTAAGGAGAGCAGGCAAACCGGGCGCTTTGAAGGATGACTGTATAAATGCCAGAGGTAGACGCATGTGCCAAGTCTTCGCATTAAGAACGTGCGAACATTTAACCTGTCCTTGCATAAAAGGAGTCACTGAAATAGCTTCCCTTTCTTTGAAAAATATGTGCTATGATCAGAGTTCACTGCTGTCTTTTGAGACTGCGCCGTGGCACTACTCACCTCTCATGTTGTTTGGGGGTGGCTGAAGAACTCCACATGAAAGCAGAAGACTTAGTCCTCTGCCCCTTTCATTCGGGAAGGGTTTCAGCCCATGTCTTTCACCTCACAGAACAGAAGTTTAATCTTTTTCGACTTTGGGCTATTCTGGGTACTTTTGTGCTTCACTTCTTAATGCTACTGCTCAATACATGCATCCAGGAAAGAAAATGGCCATCAACACGTCTCTCACCAGCCTGGTGCTTCATTTGACATGGGAAGGTCTGGTTTGCAGCTGCTTCCTAAGACAGTTTCTGGAATTTAAACAGTCATCATGTAACTTGCTTGAACTGTCCAGATAAGATGGATATAACCCAGAATTACCTTTTTCTCTGATCTGTCAGCAAATATTTGCAGTCATCTCTATTTTACATGATTATCTTTCCTGGTGCCCCGAGTTCTGCATTCCACAGGTGGATCCGTACGAGGATGTGCATGTTTGAGATGCTTTTAGGCAGAGTTAAAAACAAAGCTGGTTGTATGGATCATAATTTGTGAGCTATGTTCTTTAATTTTTCACAAATTCTTCTCTGAGTATCTGTCCTTCATTGGGGCCTGTCCTCCCTTGTCTACATCAGGAGCCACCATCACCAAGGTCTCCTGACTCTTGTGCCAGTCGCTGCGGGTTTTGCCAAAAGGCAGCAGTGATCAATTGGTTGAAATGCCTGAAGTGGAAAGGACTTGAGTGACACTCCTGTGGCATAGCTGTGATTTTTTTATCTCCTGTGTATGTATGTGCATCTTTAAGACTCACATCAAGCTCCAGCTAATGCTGCTGACTATAAATACCTGTAAGATAGACTATTTTCTTTTGCCTTTTATGTTCTGTCAGCTACTTGAGGGGGGTTATTACTTCTTGAATACACTGGTTCTCTCACCATGTATACCCCAGGACTATTAAGATTAGCAATTCAGAAAAGCTGTTTTTATTTGGATAATCTTAACATCGTACAAGTGTCGCATTTTGCCTGACCTCAATTGCTCTCCTTCCTGCATTACATAATGGGGCAGCTCTGGCTCCTGATTAGGCTTCGTAATTCCACAAGTATGTCACAATTTATGTATTACAACTGTTCAACATACCTAAATTTAACAGGTAAAACCACAGGGAAATTATTTTCCTGAAAATTGAAATGTTTCCATTTTTCGCATGGATTAAACACATACTTTCCTTTTCCTTCTCACGTCCTTATGTGTTTGCAGTGCCATGTATTTTGCTGTAATAAATCAGCCTTTTATTTGCACTAAAATATTTGCACTAAAAATATAGGTCACATTGCAAAAGTCAGTAATTTCAAAGGGCATTTTTTTCTCTCAGAAGATTTTTTTTTTAAACCTACCACTTCCCAATGACAATGTTATATCCACGAGGAAATATAAAAGAATACAAACCAAGTCTGGTTTGCGTTGGAATACCAAAGCTTCTCTTGCATTAATATTCTGGAAAATCATCTTTTGGAAGAGAGAGGCAGTCTGGGTTTTTTGTTGGATTTTTTTAATTCCCTATGCTTTATTTCCTCTGGTTTTGGTTTTACCTTTCAGAGAGGGCTCACCATGCTGGGCTGCTGTGATAACAAGCTAATGGACACTGGGAAGGCTCAGGGGAACCTGAGAAAAGAGGCAGTTCTTGAAGTGTGTGAGGTTTTGCTTTGGCTTGTATTTTTGTGGTGGGGGAAGAGCTTTCAGATGAAAAAACCACCAAAAAACCAAACCCTAGCAATGATCCAGGAACATGTAGCTGAGTCCCTCTGGAAACCGGGAACTGCTGATTGCTACAAATCTGTTGGAGGCTGGAAAATCTGCAGCTGGCAGAGAGAGCGCTGAGGCTTACAGCACTGCCCCTGAGGCTTTCCATCTACTGATGGAACTGTGCAGGTGTCACTCAGCCCCTCTTCCTCACGGCCAGCAGTGCTTTGTTCTGGAAATCAATCCCCTCCAATCAGCCTCAGAACATATGTAGTGATGGGAATGAGGGCAGCTAAATCTGCCCCGAAGAGATGTGACAGAAATTACATATTGCACCTGAAGGAAGTTTGACCTAATGTAAAGACAAACGCAAATAAATCAATGTAAACTCAAATTCTTCTGCACAACTACATGAATCCCCCTTTTTCATTATGTGAACTGCTGCTTCCCGTTCTCCAGCTCTCCAGACAGACAAAGGTTAAAGTGGGGTGGAGGTTTGGATGGAGACGAACAGCTTTCAGCTGCTGGTGGGTGACTTGCAGCTGAGCTCGCCTATAGCTCCCAGGAGGAGGTGATGTAAGGCTAAATTAAAAGAGAAGATAATGCAGGCAAATGTGACTGGCCACAGGATGCTAACGTGAGTTGCTGCCTTCAGAAGTGCTTAAGACACTGCACGTTTCTGAGGCTGTCATTACTAGTGGTTCCGAGACTTTGGTGAGAAAAAGCGCTTTGTCTGAATTATCGCACTTGCTCCGAGTGCCAAATGCTTTGAGTTTAAATGAATCAAAGGCAAAGAATACCGCTTATCCTAGACATGGAAATCTCAGCCCTTCAGAGAGATGAAAAAGCACTAATGCTTAATGATTGTGTGCGCTTCCAGTAATTACAAAAGAATACAGTCTGATAGGAAAGGTGGGTTGTGTAAAACGTGCGTTAAATGGAGTTTGGGGGAGAGAAGGCTGTGCATTCAAGGATTCTTTTTCATTTGAAAACTTTTACTACTGATTCTGAAAATATGCTGTCTCTCCTTTAAATGAAATAGCAAAGTGCCATTTCACCAGAAATACTTCAGAAAAATACTTTTCTGAGTTTCAATCAGGGAGATTGGACTCTGGACTCTTTTATAATAACATCACTTCTATTTTTGCATGATGGGATCACTGGAAATGCAAAAATCTAGAAAAAAGGCTCTTGGTTCTGGATGCCACGAAACACTGCCAGGGCTGCCTGTTTCTAAAGGTACTCAATGCCAACAAACCTAGTTGAAATCAGTGAAGCCTGCAGATATTCACAACCCAGTAAATGCAATGGGTGCCCCAAAATTGAGGCAGTTATAATAAGCGGGGCCATCTGAAAACGGATTCCCCCTCATGCAATGCCATGTTGAGTCGAAGTACGAAAGGACTGAATCAGAAGAGCTACCCCAACAGATGTCGACAATTTCACCCTGGTATCCCCCCAAAACATCAGCAATAGTGTATTTATTTTTTCATTACTCCAAATATTTGGCAGTCTCACAAGCGCTTTTCAAGGACTAATGAATTCTCTCTGCCCCCCTTGTTCTGAGGATCATCTCCATCTTCTGCGTGGCGGATCAAGGGTTTAGACAGTCAGACCGCAAGCCAGAAACAGGAGATTTGGGCTGTCTGACATCTCCTGCTTTTCTCAAGGGACTGAAACAATAGATTAACATCACAGGGGGGTTCCTTGCTGATTCTGTATTTGTGCTTCTGTGGGTTTTTTTCTGTCTTCCTATCATTCAGCAGTGTTCAGGCATAAAATATCCTTGCTCTGCCATTGCCAAGAGAGAAGCCTCTTGATGCTCTGAGGTGTGGAAGTGGTGAGTGCCATTTATTTGAGTGCACGGTAGGTTGCCAGGCAGGTGGGTGGGTGGGCTCAAGGCACAAGCTGCCTAACACCCTGGACAAGATGTCTTGGAGCCCAACTCCAAGACTTTTGTATAAAGTTGTCATTAAAAACAACCCTTCCCCACCCCCAACACAAACAGACAGATAAAGAAATTGAGAACTTCTTCAACTACTATTTGTTGCAAGAAAGAGAAATCCTGCAGCAGGATGGAGTGTCATTCTTTCTTTGAATTCCTCTGGCATTTAGATCTATTCATTCCCTTAGGACAACAGGGATGCTTTTTGAAGATGCCCATGACACAAACACATAAGAGAGGTTATTACTTTCCCTTAATTTTCTCTTTGCAAGAAGCAGAAGCAGAAGACTTTCAGAACATCATAAAATCTCAATGTTTTGATTTTTTTTTTAATGTAATATAAAGGGTAGGGGGCAAGGGTGTGTGTGGAGGGTGGGGGAGGGAGTGGGGGAAGGCAGGAAGCAGATCTCCTGAATGAGTTAAAAACTAGAAATGTCAAAGAGTGAGAGGGGAGAAATGACTCACTCCCAGGTCGCACAAACAGCTTGAGACCAACAGTGGTGAAAGAACGTGAAAACCCAAGTTCGTTGCCTTAGAGAGAAGACTCCCATCCTTCCCGGGCAGCCTCGCTGGAAAGCGGCTGGGGAATGAAAGCGTCTCTCCCTGCCTGTTTCCTTGGAGATGGGGAGCAATGTCTGCAGCAGCAAGCGTGAGGGGAAGTTGCCTTCTTGCAAATGGAGCCAGGTATCCTCTGGCTCCCAGCTTCAGTAGATCCGTGTGAGCAGACAGTCTGCAGTGTCCTGTGGGAGCTGCTGTAAGTGAATGTGTAGGATGTGGTGATAGGAGGTGAGGTTATTTCAGAGCAGCATGTAGAAAATCCAGAGTTAAAGATAAATCTTCCCTCAAAGCCTGTACTTCAAGTTGCTGGGAGTGAGATACATTGAATATGCAGGAGATTGGAAAAGGAAGGAGTTTGCCAGGTTACACAATTCAATTGGATGTTCTTCCTCTAACTACTGACCTGGAACAGATCTGCCGCCAGCTTACTTGTACGAAATCAGCAGCTGGTTCTCATACTGGCCTAGGACAGGTTGTTATGTTCATTGCATGCATTTTCCAGTGGAAAACTTATTAGAGAAATCAGAGAATAATATATTCTTTTACAGAGTTTACCCCAATTGGAGGCCAGGGTGGACCACTGATG
>NW_010406339.1:911-20101 GCF_000710305.1 Buceros rhinoceros silvestris | reverse complement strand
GGATTGTTTGGATTATTAATTGATAGTTGCAAACTTTTAACAATAAAAAATAAATAAACTTTTTAGAAGAAATAACAAGCTGGAGAGTGAAGCAAGCTGGCTGCGCGCCTGGTGAGATGCTGGGCTCTGCCCGGGATTTGCTGGAGGGACGCTACCGGTTGTAACCCAGATGGACGACAGTGCTGCAGAGATCAGGGCGGGAGATGTGGTGGGACCTGGTTCATGACTCCGTGAACCTCAGCCGGGATTTCTGCCCAGGCAGAAGGACTTCAGCCAGGGAAGGCTTTGGCTGCCCATCTGCTGCCCATTTCCTGTTCCGCTGTGGTGCTGGAAGCGTTTCCAGCAGAAGTGCAGTGCCCTGGCTCTCGGAGCTCAGAGGATCCGTGTCACTGTGTGAGAAAGGCAAGTGGAGGTCAGGCTATGACAAGCCAGCAGAAAACAATGGCCCATGGGGAGCTAAAACCGATCCCCACATGCAGCCCACATGGCTCCTGTTCTCTTCTCCAGTGTGGTTTTACCAGATGTGTACCATGTGCAGTGCAGGCTGGGCCTCAGATCTTCTAGACTGACCACCAAAAGACATCACTTGGTCCTCGTGGAATACAGCTCACTGCCAGAGACTCTCAGCTCTCCTGTGGGCTCGGTTTGCTCCCAGGGGAAAATCATTTGCGTTTTCTACACCCGTCCATAAAACAGATGCAATAAAACATTCTATCTATCTTCAGCGTGCGCTTTCAGACCTTCCATCAGAGCCCGTTTTGAGAGCAGCAGAGAGAACAATGCCCCGCTGTTGTGTGCTCTGGGAGCACATTTTTCATGTAGTCACATAATCACGAGGACTTTGGGTTCATGGTGTTCCTTCTCCACTCCTAAACATGCTCCCTGTGGGCTGTGCACATGCAGAGGTCACTTTCTCTGGGGTTTCGGTTGTCACAAAGCACGTGGGGTTTTTTTCTTAGAGGCTCATCTGGTTCATCCAGAAATCCCTTCTTCCCCAGGACCTTCCATCCCTAGAGGCAATTTCTCTATGGTGAACAGTCTCAGCTCTCCCCGCCTGTCCTTGTGATAGACATCCTTGAAGCCCATGATCATCTTGAGGCCCTTCAATGGTCTTGGTCTAGGAAGTCCATGTCTTCCCTCTACTGGTGAGCCCAAAACTCCAAATGCTTCTCACCAACGCTGAGCAGTGGGGAAGTATCATGGAATCATTTTGGTTGGAAGAGACCTTTAAGATCATCAGGTCCAACCATCAACCCAGCACTGCCAGGTGACCACTAAACCATGTTCCTCAAGCACCACATCAACAGGTCTTTTTAATCCCTCCATAGACAGGGACTCCGCCACTGCCCTGGGCAGCCTGTGCCAACCTTTGGGTGAAAATATTTTTCCTAATGTCCAACCTAAACCTCCCCTGGCACAACTCCAGGACATTCCCTCAACCCCCCTTGACCTGCTGGCATCTCTCTTCCTAATGCAGGATACTGCAGGGGCTCACTGCTGGCTTGTGTTCCACCTGGTGTCCATCAGGACCACCCTCAGGCTAGTTGCTTTCCAGCCGGATGGCCCTCAGTCCGTACTGGTGCTTATTCCTCCCCTGCTGCAGGACGTTGCAGCTCCCTCCCATTGCTGAAGTTCATGAGGTTTCTGTCAGTCCATTTCTCCAGCCTGTCAAGGGCCCTCTGCTAACATGCTCCATCACTAAGGTCATTGATGAAGAGGTTAAGCACTACTGGCCCCAGAAGAACAGGGTACTGCGGGAGGTTCAGAGATAGTCCAGCGCTGGGGAGAGCCACTTAGACAAAGTTCAGATTTTCTGATTAAGAGTTTTGGAGATGCTTCATGCTGCTCACAGCATACAAGAGAAGCTTTACACTAGCTTGAAGTAGTTCAGAGCTGCTTATACAGCTTGTAGGAGTTGCAGGTTGGCCTAGGAGGCTTCAGACCTGCTGGGGAGATGCTTAGTGCAGTGCCGAGCAGTTTTAGATGGCTTCAGGGAAGTTTGAGCACTGTTTCTCTAAATGGGGCGTTCAGAACTGCAGAAAGGAGTTCTAGAGCTGTTGCAAGGAGACTGAGAGGGGTTTGAGATCCGGTTTTAAGCATTTTACTGCTTCTTAAAGCAATGTGGAGGCATTTTAGGTACTAGGTGTTTAGAGGATTTTCCGAGAGGTAGTGTGGAGGGTTTAGAGGAATTTGTAGCTTCTCACTGTTAATATAACTGATTAGAAAAGTTTTGGAGCAGTGCGATGGGTTCTAGAGCCACAGAGTGCATTTCAGAGGGATTCTAGAGATTTTTAACGAAGGCCGGACTGGTGTAGCAGTATCCTGGAGTGTTATAGAATCAGCTCACTGATTTAAAAAGAGCTCCTCAGAGGTGTTTTGTAGCTGTACGGTGGTATTTTAGAGGGCTTTAGAACACCTCAGAGCATATTCAAGGAGTTTTAGAGGACTTTAAGAGGCTCAAAGGAAATTCAGGGATCTTCAGATCAGTCAGAGGAGTTCTGGATAAGATCGGATGAATCTGAAAGCTACTTAGAGGAGGTTTAGAAAGATGTCTGTGCAGTTTAGAGGACCCTAGCACTCATTAAAGGGCTAGTCCAGCTCCTCCGAAATGCTTAGCGTGCTTTTGAGGAGGTTTGGAGGGTTTTGGAGTTACTTTTCAGATCTTTAGAGCTGTTTACAGGAAGTTTAAAGGCATCTTAAAGGTAGTAATAAATTGTTAGAGATGTTTGGAGCCATTGAGTGGCAATTTAGAACCTATTAGAAGAATTTTAGAGACCGCATAAGGTGTGTAAATTAGATCTGTTTTAAGGCCAGTGCCTCACTGCAGAAATAGAGAGGTGGTCACAGCTTTTAGAGCTGACTAAAGGACTTTGAGACTTCATTCCTCCTACAGTCATCAGCAGATGAATACCTGTACTACATGCACTCTGCCGTGCCAATGATGTCTGTCTGAGTTCGGAGTCCAAAGGATGAGAGAAAGGAGAAATCAGTTTACTGCTGCCATTTAAAATACTTTATACTCCTTTCAAGGGCATGTTTAATGCCAAAAATGTCCTTCCAATGGGAAAAAAACCCTCAAACCATTTAGGAACACTTAAATACCTGGGGGAATTTATATTCAGGAGAGTCTGGATACATGAACTCGCATTCCAGTTCCAAAATCATCCTTGTAAGTTTTGGGCAAGGCAGAAGAAGAGTTCCGGCTGTCTGCAGCTGCAGTGACCAGAAAAGCACCTTATTGCTGAAATAAGCAGTACCAGTGGTGACAAAGCTCAGAGGGTAATAAAGACAGCAGTGAAAACAACATGACAAAAATCAGTTGCTATTTTTCCAAAACAAATTTAGCAATAATAATACGGCTTTATAGATTTAAGCAATTTTTCTGTAAGGGAAATAAATTAACATGAACGTCAAAAGCTTTTCTAAATAATGCCGTAAGGTCATTTCAAACAGGGAAGTTATAAACACTTTTTCGTTACCGTGTGCCACCATAGTGGATTCACCTACCTATTAACTCCACTGTTCAAATAACCGATTTGCTGAGCAAGCTTAATTCCTACAGCCAAAGGCCCTGCAAGGGTCCTCCTGACATTTTTGTTGTCTTTGTATATACTTCCAATATTTTCTACACTGACTATGATTTACCACTCCTGTCCTTTACTTCTCCTTCCCCCAAATCACACTGCTCTCCACCTGTGCATGGTTTTGACATCTGGATTTTCCCATTCCTCAAGCTACCATGAGTGCAGTTCTGGTTAGGCATATAAACTAGAGTTTTGCTTCTGTTTGTCTCTGCAATAAATAACTATATCCAGACATAATTTTCTTTCAAAGACAGACCCAAGTCTATTTGCAGAAAAAGAACAGAGTACTCAAGCCTAAATGATGGTATAAATTTAAAAAGATATGTGTGAAAGTGATGAAATTCTGTAAAATACCATCTTGGCTGGCTGGTATTCAAAAGTACATCATCTGAGAAGCTGATGTGATTCATTATATGTAGAGCATCTACCTTGTTTTCCCTGCTCTATATCTAAAGGTACAAAAATCGAAAGAGATACTGACCTCTCAGATTTCAAGGGTGGGTTTTAAACTGTTAAGTCGGGTATCAATTCCATCCGAAAGCTTGGCAGTTCTAGAATTGAGCATAACCTGGATTTTCCTAACAGGATTTTCTTAACTGTCCTAACACAGACGCTCAGACTGCTGTGTCTGCTGCAGAAAAGATGTTTAACATGCTGAGATGTTAATTTTTTAGATGCGAAGATGTTTAAATGTTTAATCTTCCCATTAACCATTCATTAATAATACTAGAGTATATTAAAACGTAAAGCTTTAGAGTAAAGAGACGGTACACTGGATCCATTGATGAGCTACAGTGATCACTGGCAACCAGGAGAGCTTGGGGGGCTTCTGTGTCCAAGTAACCCTCACCTCCAGACTCAAATAACGGTGCCATCTGCAGCAGGACCCGGCGCTGGCTCCTCTGCAGAGAGGAGAGAGACCAGCTTGCCTTCCTCTCTGGAGGCCTTACGTGCACAATCTAAAGGACAAAAAAGCCCGCTGAAACCTCACACCCCCTACTGAATCCCACTGCTAAAGATGGGGGACGTTCTGACAGGATCTGTGCTCCTGCAGCTCGGATCGGGAGGAAGCTTAGGAGACAAACCCTCCTCAGTTTGCGCGTGGATGGTTAGCTGGTTGGACCGGATGGCAAGAGCCCTGCGGCTCTAATGCCTGTGTGCCACAAGCACGTTCATACGCAGGTTGCAAGGGCTTTGTAACGGATTCCTCTAGCTGCTTCACCAGGGTGGACCACAGTGTCCTCTGAGAGCTGTCACAATACACATCCTACCAGGAAGCTCACCAGTTCACTTTCAGTTGTTTCTCCATGTCTTTTGGGGAAAAGCAGAAAATACTATTTTAGGAGAACATTTTCTTTAAGTTATTAACCCTTAGGCTCTGGGCTTGTTTCCATCACCTCTGGACACGTTCTCAGGCCCTTGAGCCTCCACAGGGAATCCCTGGGCTCTCTAGGGCAATTTCTGCCTACCTGGGTCTTCAGACTTGTGGGGCTGTGTCTGACATTTTGTAATAAGCCTTCATCAGTCTCAGGAGCTTAACCCAGGCCCTGGGCACGGTTGGTGCCAAGTGCTGCCACCCCATAAGCATATAGACAGGAGAAAGCCGAGAATGAGGGGGAGGGAGGCAGGGAGCGGGCCAAAGCAGGTGAAGAAGAGAAGAAAAAGATCACCTTAAAAGACTAGGAAAGTGGATTGAAGAAAGAAAAGGCAGAGCCGCTCTGTTCCTGCCCACGAGGTCAGGGCCTGAGGGATTGTTGGAAGATGCATATGTAAAAGCTGTCCTTGCTGATGCTGAACTCCCACCTTCATCTGGAGAGACTGTCTGACAGGTGAGATGTGAGAGGCTGCCAGCAGCTGCTCACTACTACCTCCCTCTGTATTGGTGGAGAGCGTTATCTGTGGTATGGATTGCTGGTGACTTCAGATACTGGACTTCCCTGTTGAAAAGAAACAACCAGTAAATGTCTGTTCTCCTTAAGGCTGGTTTTTCTCTGGGTACTGTTCTCAGATGCCAAACCTGGCTCCACCCTCTTCGCAGAGGTGTTTGCACAGACTCTACATTCTCTTTCACCTTAGCCTATAGCTTAAGTCATTGCTAAATGCCATGTAAAAAGGCAAAAATACAATTAAAAAAATAGCCATACAATAGATTTGTGTCAAGGCTTTTTTCAAACCCTACCTATGTGATGTGATCCTATTTCCCTGAAAGAGGGAATGAAAGATTTTTTATCTTGAAGATAAAAAATCACCTTGTTTCATGTTCTTGTTTTTGAGAAGAATTTGTCAACAGCAGCATGTGGATGAATTTGTCAGGGAAGCTGAATTAACTTGCCATCCTTCCTCAAAGAGGACTGAAGGTTTTCTGTGGATTTACATAAGTGTTAAAGCTAAAGAAGTTTACTGAGACAATTGCTTGTGGGGTTCAGCCAATAGCTACATCCCTACATAGATCCATATTTAAAATAACCCTTATTTTGAAAAGAAGCCAAGTGAATAAAGCAGAATATAAAGCTGAGAAAGATTCCAGTGTCTCTCTAGGCTCTAGAAGAGAGAAAGGTTTAGGAAGGTTTTTCATGACAGTGCGAAGGGAGGGGAAGGGAAGGGAAGGGAAGGGAAGGGAAGGGAAGGGACTCATTTAGGATTAATTCTCCACACACACGTGACCTTCAGCAGAACAATCTTGCAAAGTGCCAAGTCGAGTTCTCTGGAGTGGTGCTGGGTGTAGGAAGCTTTTCATTTGGCTGAGGCCAGTCAGCTCCATGCGGTCTCTGCTGAAGTGAGCTGCTGACAAGGACCCAGTCACTCCTGTAGCCAGATTGTAGATAATGCTGTCTCCTCAGCCAGCTGACCAGCAGGGAGATGCAGTGGTTTCGTGTGTCCCTTGTAAAGGATAACACGGAATCACCTTGGAACAGTACATTCCACTGCTTCTGTAGAACATGGGATGGATATGCTTCTTCAGGTTGCACCAGGAGAGGTTTAGGTTGAACATTAGGGAAAATTTCTTCACAGAAAGGGTTGTGCAGGCCTGGCTCAGGCTGCCCAGGGTGGTGGTGGAGTCCCCATCCCTGGAGGGGTTTAACAGATGTGTCGATGTGGTGCTGAGGGACATGGTTTAGTGGTGACCTGGCAGTGCTGGGGGAATGGATGGACTCGACGATCTTAAAGGTCTCTCCCAACCAAAATGAGTCTGTGATTTTCCTTGCTGCGAGTGAGAATAAGGTATAAAGTGGAATTTGCTAGATTTCTCTTTCTTTAGAGCAAGGAGGTTAAGAAGCTTCTTTTGGGAGATGAATTTGCAGAAAATCACAGTTCATCTTACAGCAATCCTAAAGACACTGTTGTTGCCCTGGACTATTATTTACATTAACTACAGTAACATCACATTCTCAGCTTCTGGGTGGTGTCGTAAGGACTTCTGAATCAGCTGGTAAGTGCCATTTGCAAAAGCAAATGCCATCTATATGCAAAGAGACTCAGTTCTTTGATTTAAAAGTCATTATCAAACACAAGGCTAACTGATGCTCTGACAGCCAGAAATGCAAAACTGCCTGGAGCATTTGAGTTGAGACCACTTATTAGCACATGGGAGTGGCCAGACTGGAGCCGTGTGTGTCTCCTCTCTGTCCCTCATGCACCATTTTTTCACACTATGCTACAGACTTGTCACTTACTTACAGGAACATGATTCAAAGTTATAATTAACTAGACTGTAACAAAACATTCTGCTCAGGCTTCTCCACTTTTGACACCACGAGGTCAGTGGAAAAAATGATCAGAGGGAGGGACCCCCTCTGCTGTGAGGACAGGCTGAGAGAGCTGGGGTTGTTCAGCCTGGAGAAGAGAAGGCTCCAGGGAGACCTTAGTGTGGCCTTCCAGTGCTTAAAGGGGCTGTAAGAAAGGTGAGTCAGGGGCTGTTGTGACGGGACAAGGAGTCACAGTTTACACTAAAAAAGGGAGATCCAGACTAGATGTAAGGAAGAAATTTTTTACTCTGAGGGTGGTGAGACACTGGCCCAGGTTGCCCAGAGCGGTGGTAGAAGCCCCATCCCTAGAAACATCCCAGGCCAGGTTGGACCCTGGGGCTCTGAGCAACCTGCTCTGGTTGCAGATGTCCCTGCTCGCTGCAGGGGGGTTGGACTAGAGGACCTTTAAAGGCTCCTCTCAACCCCAAACATTCCATGATTCTCGGATTAAAAGAGTCACCTTTTGTGCAAGCAGCCTCCACATCCTTCTAGGGGTAAAGGCAACGTACACCACACTGGAATGAATTTGACAGCAGCTCTCGCAATGGTGCCGCAGAGCAGCGTTTTTCCTTTATAGCAGATAGGGTCTATAGACAGGAAAAATGGAACTCACAAGTGATCATATCCCAGGGTTGTCCTCATACTTCTCCACTAGAAGCTGCTAGCCTGAAAAGCCTGACAGTTCATTCTGGTGTTCTGCGCAGAAGCACCTGCTGAAAACAGTGAGGTTAAGCTACAAACCACGTGTGTCCTCATCTCTACTCAAGTTCGAGTTTAAGGCAGCAGTGCAGAAAAAGCTTGCTTTGTCAGCTCTTCTAGAAAATACTAGCCAAGTACCAGACATACAGACATTAAACAAAGGTGTCATAGGCTATCTTTGAGACTTAATTACTGCCTGTTTAATTAGCACCTTTAGGGCTGCTCTGCAGGCAGCACCTCTTTGCGTTAGTGGTGTAGTATATGGTATTTCTATAGCAGTATGACCCTTTATTACTGCCACTCTGGCTTTTCCCCGTGCTGCAGAGATAGCCAGGCAAACCAGCAGAATACGTACGCTGGAGAACTTCCCTCTCGTACGTTCTGCAAACTACTGGGAACTCCAGAACTCCAGTTCTTTCACGTTATTTTCGTGTGTCTTAAAGGGCAAGGGGTACAGAGTTGGCGCACTCAGATTTTCCTCTCCTCGAAGGTACTGGTGACACAGTGTGTCAGCTTCCACCCTAATCCGTTCCGTATCCCCCTAATTACACGCAGTTTGGATAAGTGTGTAGTTAGGTCCAGAATACATGTCCTAATGCCTGCCCCACTAGCTCTTCCAACTGTTGACATGTTGTCTCAATGTTATTTGTGAAAAACAAGAGCGTTGGAAAATAACCTCTGGAAAAAACACTGATGATTGTTCTCCAGCTTTGGGCTGCTCGCCAAGAACAGTGAGCTCTCTGTCGGGGACATCAGCTGGACCCATACAAACTGACTGGGGATTTGTTCTGGGCCTCCCTGCTTCAGAAACAAAATGAGAATCCACAGCGGGCTTGTGTTTGTCTGCAGATTATTTGCCCCCCCTTTCAAGGTGATACTTCTCTATGCTCACGACTGGGGTAAATTTGTGGAGATTTGCAAAACTGTCGTGTCTTGGTATAGTTTTTTAATGGCCTTCTCCACTCTGGAGAAAAAATTGACTGGTGTGTACTTGACAGGAACGTTAGGGTAACAGAACAATGTAACAGCCAACACTTACACAAGCACAGGTCTTTGCATGCCAGAACCTCCTGAGCAAAGACCATACAGTAGCAGCTTCTGCTTCTCCAAACCGCCCTGCTGATTTTCCCGTTTCACGTGAGCAGGACACAAGTAAAACTGAGAGAAGCTTTACTGTGTAAAATGAAAGTACAAAGCTTGCAGAGACGGGTTCAGGCCTTATCATGTTCCTCACACCACCCCACACCTGTGGCTTTAGAGACACGTTTGCAATTGCGTTTTGGCATGGTTTGGGGGGGCGTTTTCCCCCTTGCAGAAGAGAAGCGTTATCACACAGCATCCTGACAAAGGTCTCGGCAAACAAAACACGTTTCCTGTTAAAAGTCATTCCCAGCAACTAATTTCAAATATCTCAGAGAGCTCAGCTGAATTTGGCTGCAAGGAAACTGCACAAACCGTGAGCAACCTGGGAGGTGTTCTGAGAACTCCAGCTGCGAAGCTTAACCTGCCCTGTTGTGCTGCTACCTAAATACGTCTGGAGCTGCAGCTGGTTCAGTGAAGAGTCTGCCTTCACTCTATTTCTCACAATAGCTTTGCATAACCCCGCTGTGAGGATATCAAGGGTTAAGGGGGCTGATTAGTCCCAAATACTGCTCAAAACAAGACAACCATTCTAGAACACTGCCTGTCTTTCACAGCAGACTGGCAGAAATCTCACGAAGGGAATGTTATTTATGTGAAATTCTTTCTCCTGAGAGCACAAAACCTGCCTCTGACCCTGACAAAAGCAGGCACAAAGCCATGGAAACTAGGGGTGCAAAACTGTTTATGGAGCCAGCTCACACACTAGACCCAGTGTTGCCTCTGGGCAGTAGGTTGGGCTTTCGGCATCTGCGTGGGAGCTCTCCAGCGAGACCCAGCAGAGGAGGCGGCTGCAACCCTTCAGTTTTCATAAGGCACATCCCTCCAGCAGGGCTGAGGCACAGGCGGAGTCTGAGGAAACGCGAATAAACACTGGCAGCAGCATCTGGTGAGTATGTGCAGCCTCAGAAGGGTGGGCTGTAATAGCCAGAAGGATGAGGACAGCTTAAAGCGTAAGTATGTCTGCTTTCCCTGCTTCCTTAACGCAATTAGCAGCTCGGGGAACGGCATGTTCTGGCTACGCTTACACACGGCATTAGTGTAACCTCTAAAGCTCCCTGCTGTGCTTTTTGTCCCTCTGGCCTGCTTTAACAGCTGCAGAAAAAGCCTCAACACCAGCCAGACATACGGGTATGAACAGATGGAAATCTCAAATCTAAGCTTCCCTTAGATCTAAAAATTAATTCAACTGTTAATGTTGGAAGGATTCTCCTCAGTTTGTCTTCCCCCTCCCTCCCCCCAATTCAAAAATATTTTGACACTGACAGTACCAGCCACAAAGTGCTTAAGGACAGAGCTGTGTGAGGTCTAACCAGCAGTTAAAAGTGGGTTGGAATTGCAAGCACAGGGACAAGCCAGCTCATACAGCAGCTACTACAACAGCACGTGCTGAAAGGGAGGAGTATTTACTTCTCTGCCTTCCAACATATGCAAGGGAGTACCTGAGAAGGAGAAAGGTGTTTTCTGTTAAGTTGTAGCAAGGCAAAATAGCAAACGGTGACAGCAAAAAGCAGCAGCATCTTTGCCTTCGAAATAGCAATGGATGAAAGAAGTTGCTGTGCGAGATCAGTGTAATTGCATTTGCTTCTACTAAAATGACTGGACTCCTGCTTTACCGCTAGGCTTTGTTGGTTTGTAAATAATGACAGTGAGTACAACTGTCCAGCTTGGTCCTGTGCTGCAGCCTCTGGGGACCAGCCCTGGTGAACGCTGCTGAAGGTGCTGTGTCTTCAGGCTGGGGTTTTAACCACTGGCATCAGCCTCCTGCTGCGTGGTTCTGCAATGGTCCCTTGCTCTGGGGTGACAACTGAAGGAACTGCTAGAAAAATCTCAACACGTGAGTGCTCTGCACACAACCCATTTTAATGATTCTAAGTTAAATCAGTGCCAGCACGTTTTTAGGTGGGGTTTTTTGGGGGGTGTGTGTGTGGTTTTTCTAATAAAAGCTTTTAAACCTCATAGATCCCCAAGAAAAAACTCCTTGCAGTCACCTCTAAACCAGGGTATGAAAGGGAAATAATAATATTCAAGAGCAGTCTATGGGTCTCAAGAAATTGGAAACAGGCAAGATAGCTGTGTAGCAGGAGGCGGTTCTTAATTTCATGAAAATTGCCATTCACAAATACCACGTTAAATGCGGCATACGTTAAACTCTGCCACTGGAGGTGGGACAGGCTGTGAATGTGCCTTTAATACCAAGAGCCCACAGAGAACAGAGCCACAACACACCAAGCAACGGCTTCTTCTTGTGTGGGCAGCTAGGAACAGCGGAGGTGGAGAAATTATGTGATTTCAATAGTGATTTTTATTATTTTCACTTCCTTTATTTCGGGGCAGTAAGAAGTTCAGTGGTTTCATGTTTCCAGCTTTTCCCTTCTCTGTGAAGGCTACCTAGGAAAGCAGCTACACATCCGTAAAAAAGACTCATCTATGCACAGGACTTCGGAGCTAAAGGCCTTAAGAAAGGCACCAGGTATTACAAGAGGCTAAATAAAGCTAGGGCAGTCAGCACCAGCGTTCCCATCACCACCAATACCTTTTCATCCAGGAGCAAAGAGCTAGAACTTCTGCAGTCTCTTCACATTTCCACAGATCTGCCACTTGCAGTATCTCAAGCCTTGTTTTGCCTGAAGCAGCGAAGCTAGCATGAGAAGACAAACACGCCTACATCAGCCTAAAGATAGCTTCTTCATCCTGGTTCTCTGCTTGGTTCCTTCAGGACTAAAAGGATTTCAGATGTTTTTGTGGAATTACTGGGAATAAGCAGTGGAACCCAGACATTTCACAATTTCAGGGGCAACTGAAACGTTAGGCAGAAAATCCCCAGTACTTTCTTTTGCCCCAGGAATACTGCACGGATTGGAGAGGCCAATGAACTATGTCTACCTTTCAGCTCGGGCAGGATGATTAAATCCTTCAAGCAAACGTTTCTGTCCCTGGATCTGCAATCCCCACGGTGGAGCTCCACAGAGACAACGGTAACTGCTCAGGGCAAGGGAACAGAGCTCTGCAGTCAGGGTACTGCAGAGCCAAGCTGGTTTGGGATTCTCAGTCTGAGGAGTGTGGAGGAGCTGGGAAGCATTACTATAGACATGGGTCACACCTAATCACAAAGGGGGAGAGGAGCCCCGATTTCTGAGCTATGAGGAGCTCAGCCTAAAGGCAGAACAGGAGGTTTTTGCAAGGGAAACATCAAATCATTTGATGTTGGGGGTATGACTAGAATCTGCAGCAAAGAGGTTGTACAGTGTCATTGCAACAAAATTTCCATGTTGATCTGGAAAAAGTAGCTATTGTCATCTGTAATATTAATCTCATTGTTATTGTGCCTTTTGCTACCTTTCAGACAAAGGATTATGAACTGCGTCAGTATGAGACCGCAAAGTGGGTCAGCACAGTCATCAGGGGAGAAACCCAGAAGGAGGCGATGCGCCAGGGCTTCTGGAAACTCTTCCACTACATCCAAGGGAAGAATGAGAAAGGTACAATGTGCTGGTTTTGAACTGCAAGGAGCACAAATGGGAGATGAAGCTCAATAGCACAAGATGGTAGATGAGCTGCAGGACAAAGCAGGTTCCCTTTCCTGGTCTAACATCCTCATGACTCCATTAGGCCATTATACCTGTGAGGCAGCTTTGGTTTCTGCTTTTACAGTAAGTCTGCATCACCCCTTCAGCAGCATCCAGGCGCAGTCTTTTTTCACAGCATAAATGTTTTCCCTCTCCTCTAGAAATGAAGATTGACATGACTGTGCCAGTGACATGCCTAATAAAACCAGGTTGTGCAGACTACAAGGTATCTTTTTTTGTGCCATTCAAACATCAGGGCTCACCCCCACAGCCCACTGACTCTGACGTGTTCATTGAAGAGCGGAAGGCAGCAGCCATCTATGTCCGGTAAGTGGCACCAGCACTGCTGGCCAGTGAAGGCAGCTCCAGAAAGGGGCTCGTCTCCTGCAGTCTGGACTACTCTTAAGTCGATATATCCTCCTGTTCAGAGCCTTGGTGCCCCAGTACTCAAGCCCTAAATTTTCCCTTCTGTGAAAATAAAAAGCAGGGGCTTGAACACTTAAACCCTTCCCCTTTCTCACTTCTACCAGGTCCTTTGGTGGATTTGCCTCCCCAGAGAAATATGCTGAGGAAGCCGAAGCCTTGGCCAGAATCTTAAGAAACAGAGGGCAACCATTTCATGAAGACTTCTTCTATACTGCAGGCTATGACAGTCCCTTCAAGCTCTTCAACAGACACAACGAAGTGTGGTATTTTAAAATGTAATACAATGAGGGAGAGGAATATTCAGAGGCTACTAATCAGCTCTGGATGAAAACAGACCACATTAATGGCTTTTGCTTTCCTGCAGAAGAGATTTAACTTCCACATGGAGACAAGATCATGTCTAATGTGTTTTCTCTACAATGAAATACTATTCTGGCTAAAAAGATTTCAGCTCTTTCTACCAGATGTCATTTAATTCAAGCAGATTGTACCAGCTGGAGTGAGAGAGAACTAGGACAAATATATTCCTTTTACTGAAAGGTTCTAAGAACACTAAACCTGAAAACATTCCTCTAGTCCTACTTCTCACGAAAAGTGCTACAGGTGTTATGGAGAATGAGTTCTTCACAGAGCTGACTGTTCTCATTATCACTCAAGACAACAGAAAGGTCAGGAAGAGTATTTTTTTCAGAGAAGAAACCTCCCATTTGTTGTGGGAAGTAGCAGTACCTTACAGTGGGCCCTAGTGCCTCATAAGCAGTAACATTTTTTCTTTAAATACTATTAAAGTCCCCCTCCTCTCTATTCAACTGGTTTTTTTTTTCCCCCCCCTCACGGAGGCTGGATGCTGCCTTGCTGCAGACTAATGCCAGTGACCAGATCAGACTGAGTCCAGTGGAAAAGGGTTAACAGTGTCCATCTACACTGTGTGCTTATTCTGTACACATCTTCTGTGCCTGGACATGCAATACCAGACTTACCAGTGACCTGTAATTTCAGGAGCAAATACACCAGCATTTTAGAGCTAAATCCTACTCACTAAAACCCTAATTACTACTTCAATTATTTAGTTTTCTCCAAATCTTGGTACAGGTCAAGTCAGCTGCAGGCTGCTCACAAGCAACATTTGACACCTAAAAGACTAGCATTAAACTTGTTTAATCCTGGCTCTAGATCAAGCATTTGAAGCTTTTATAAAGTAGCCTAGAGTTGCTGTACGCAAGCTGTTAAGTCAGAAAGCAGCTCACACCACCAGGTAGTTTACACATTTTTATTGGTTCCAACTGGTATCAGACAAACATTACCAGTGCAGTAAAAACCACCCCTTGGCTTTGTTACCACTGTTCGTGCGTTATTCTCCAATCTTCCACCTATTAAGACAGACATAAAAACTACTATAAGGTACCAAACCAGCACAAGAAGCTTGCTGGGAACAACTCAGAACTTAGGTTTCATCTCTGTTCAGAAAGAGAGTTCAAGCTAAGATTTATCATCATTTGTTCCCACAAACAAATTTCATTATTACCACAGTTACTCTCACCTTCTGGGTTCCTCACAGAGTAGTTTCAAAGTTGCATCCTCACCTAAAGCAAGAACACACAATTAACATACGCAGTTGCACAACTGCTGAGAGTTCCACAGCAGCTTTGCAACCTCAGAGAAGAGTGGAACGGAAGTGGTAATATCACAGTAGTTCATTTGGCAGAATCAAATTTCATCAGCGGCTACAAATATTTCCAGAAGTTTTTAAACAGAACTCATCTGCTGTTCGGTCTTACCTGATGAGGCTGCAGACAGCACAGTCCATTCCTGAGAGAGAAAAAAGTTGTTTCAGAACAGACATCACTATATGTAGGTTTAATTATCTATGCAATTATATTCACCAAAGTAGTTCTACCTACAAAGAGGCTGCATTTCAGCTGGCAGCCAACAAGAACATCAACTTGCAAGCCTCAGAGAGTATACACAAAGCTTACAAATCCCAGCTGAATTGGAAACACAAGATTACTAACACTGAAAAAAATCAGGACAAAGTACAAAGCTCCTGTCTGCTTTGGGATCCTGTGTGAGTTCACGGAATGGCCAGATCCATGAGCTCTTGAGTTATGACAGGAGTTAAGTTCGTTGCTGTGCTTCTGCTGTACCATGTTATCATCACTGCAATGGCTAATCCATCTCCACCGACTGACTCCTTTACTATCTCCACTATGTGGAGACATTCAGCAATAAAAGCCCAGTTTTTAGAGACCCTGCAGATTATCTCCTGTTTGCACCAGCAGCACTCTGCATCAAGTCTACCGCTGACTACAGCTTGGGAGTTGTCAGAGTATCTGCTCAGAAAGAACCCTTCCTTTTCAAGTCAAATTCCAAACCACACTGAAGCGTGTTCTAGATTCAAGTGCTTCATGTTTATTCCCACAGTAGCTGAGAGTGGGAAAATTAGAATACAATAAAAAGGGATGACAAATCAGATCCATTGTAGGACAAAAGACAACGTTCCAGTAATTACCAAACCCTGTGTACTCTACACTTACCTCAAATGTAAGTTAGCCTCATTTCTCACACAAACTCCCCAGGAGCTTCACCCTGTAACAAGTGAAATGTTATTGACACACTCTCCTGGGCAGCACTTCAAGAGTTGGTTTGAATGTGGGTACTGTTTCAGTGCAAGAGTCCTCCTCAGCCTCTTTCAGAGAGATTCCCATTGCTTAGAATTCATCATCACTAACAGTACACACTTAGAGAAGCTCAATGTTCTGCTTAGTACAGAATCTTGGTTCACATCACATAAAAGCTCTCATCTAGCAATGGAGACAAGTAATTTAACACATTACTTCAATGACTGAAGGTCAGTACTACTCCTTGCAAAAGCCCACTAAATTTAACCAGCAAGAAGTTAAAATTGTGTGTAATTGTGCTGGCTTTGGTCAGAACGAGCCAAGTCCCTAGCACCACAGGTAAGTTAAGCCTGGGAGGCTGCTGGTAACATGTGGTCTATTGGTAGAGGCAAGAAAATTCTCCAGGAACCTCATGCTTAATGATGCAGCTACACTGCAATTAAACATCAGCAGCTCGTAACTTTCCCATCACCGATCATGCACATCTGACCAGTCACAAGCATTTCCTGGCTACTTACTTTTGCTGGTAGCACTAAGCATCACTTCACAGCTCCACCATGCCAGCCCTGGAACAAAGCACAGTGTGAGGACAGAGCAGGAGCAAGCACAGGAGAATGACATCCCATCAGGTGCCTGAAGTCAGATAGAGCTAATTGCAGACCTCCATGATTGAAGTCAAGGTACAGTCACATCTCATCACGCAGGCAGCTCATCTCAGAGATAGCTCTCAGCTATCTGCTTTAGCACTTTTAATGCTAATACAATATATAATTTAAAATAAGCTTTTTTTAATGCTAATACTTGCAAAGTTAAAACAAGTACTTACATCACAATGAGAAGCACTTTGAAAGCCTGCAAAGGAGGAGCTGCTATTAGACAAGGCCCAGCAGAAGGTTTTAGCATAACCACAGTGCCAGTGACATACTGTATCAGAGTTTGGTCAAGTTTTATCCTCACTGGGATCAGAGACCTGATTCAACATCATCTACAGTAGGCTGCAACACTCCCACCATTCCCTTCCATGAGGGGGTCCTACTGCCACCCCCCAGGACTTGTTATACCAACTTTTTGTGAACATCTAAGTTGGCCTAAACAGAGAAAAGCATTTCAGATCAGTCTCAATAGGCACATTCTATGGATCTTTAAGAACACCAAACAGTTACTTTATGCTTTAATTGTGATGCGTAGAGGACCTGAAGACACACTTTGGTAAGTAGCATCTTCACTTCAGATTTTCCAGAAACAAGTCATTTGGGGACCTTCTTATCTCCAAAAGCAAGTTCCCAAACTCAAAGGCAGCACAGCCAAAGGCAGCACCCACCTAAAAAAATGTTCTTCAATAACCTCCAGTTACGCAGGTTTTGTCTTCAACACCAGCAACAGGAGAAATAGCTTCTCACACTGGAGGCACAGGCATCCTCTGGCCAGGGCACTCTGCAAAGCAACAAAACACTTACATCGGAGCACTAACACTTGGGACAAAACTTTGTTACTGGAATACTGAATTTCTTCTGTTCTAGTTGTGCCTAATTTCACAAGCACAGCCTGCTCAATCCTCTTTTTCATCCTACTACATTTTTAATGTTCAGCCCATTTACTGATCTTTCAAGACAAATTTCCAAACACATTCACGGAGCAAATGAAAGTAGCATTTCACCCTCAGCTTTCCAGACGAACTAACAGCCAAAGGTACAGGAGGCTGCATCAGACAGGAGCGAAAGACAGTAATAGCATGATCACCATGGGTCATCTGCTGAACTATGCTGTCATCACACGCAGCCTTTTCGGATACTGGGAATACAAATCAGTTTTTACAGGTGTAGGCAACACAGTATTTACCATGCAGTGCTCCTAGTTTTATTTCCCAGCACCTGCAATAGAAGAAGAAAAGAGAAATCAAATTCCCTGAGCCTTCAAAGCCAAGCCTGCATCTCCCAGCAGGAGACCACGAGAGCAAGATACATCAGATAGGAGCGAAAGACAAAAAAATCCACTTTTCGTCACAGGATGTTCTGCTGAACTATGCCATCATCACTGTATCTGCACTGGAGTAACAGCAGCAAGCAATCACCTTTTGTGACAGCTTTGAAAAACCCAAGTTCTCCAAATAAAACACAAAAAATACTCAAGAATACTGGCACCTATCAATTGTCTCTGCATATTCACGTAAACTAATCCCAAAGCAGCTTCCCCCATTTTTAAACACCCCACCCTTTCCACAACTTAACGGAAGAAAACCCTGGATTACACGTTCCTCACCATGCGGTACATCTTCTGCAAGTCTTCCACATGCACGATGCAAATCCTAGAAGATAAAAAGCTTATGAACAGTATATTCCTAAGACAAAACATCAAGGGGAGTTCTAAGTTGCTGGGCCTCAGAGGAAGTTATGGTGGTAAAAGTTCTCATCATTCTCTTGGTCAAGAGTAGCAAATAAGTGTCATCATTGTGGCACCAGAGGGAAAACAGCTCAGGGAATAAAATCTGCCTACAAACTTTATTAGAACAAAAGATACCATCTACACAAACACTAAGCATCATTTTATGTTGAATTTTCAACTATTTTTTACCTTGTGAAGTAGCATCAATCTCCACATTTGGTGGTAGATCTGGAAGAGATACAACAGTTTCAGATGCTTACAGAACTGGAGATTCTACCTCTGGCAGTGACACTAAGCACCAAAAAAAAAAGCCTCAGCACAGAGTTTTCAGAAATCACTTCTGTCCACTACTCTTAATACTGAATCCATCACAGGCTCTCAGATTTGGTTCCCATCAATCCTGACCATTACGGGATTTTTTGGAACAGGCATCAGGCACTTTTCTCCAAACAACAAACTATTTATTGCTATGGATGGCAAAACAGCAGACTACTGGCACCCAGACTACTACATCTGGTTACAGGATGACCAGCAGCTCAGAAACCACAAAAGCCTCACATCCACTTCCCAGCACAGAGGTGACTTTTCCCAGCAGAAGAGTGAGGACTGCCTGAAGAGACACCACAGGCAATCACTGGATTACAAACACAGGTCCTGTAACCTCCCGACACAGACAAGTACTGCAGGCTCATCACTCTAAGTGCGCCTACACAGCAATTCCTATTTTTAACTCTGCATTCAGAAGGAACACCTACCTGTTCCAAAGCCTTTGGAGAGAGAAGATTCTAGATGATGCATCTTAAACTGAAATCAAAGAAGCATCCATTAGTTTTTCTTTCTCCGAGAATGAAAATGTCGTGTTCAAGAATAATTGCTAATCTGTATTTTTAAGCTGGACCAGAACCACTAAGCTTCTTCATTTCCTACAGCTCCAGTTCTGGTCTATCAACACTAGTCAGACCTGCAGCCACCAGCTTAACTTGCCAGCTCAGAAAGGACCACGCAGTGGTTCAGCCACACACCATA
>NW_010406339.1:0-705 GCF_000710305.1 Buceros rhinoceros silvestris | reverse complement strand
GGCCCAGCTCAGATATGTTGGTATTCATCACCCTCTCAGATGTCCCTACCAACATAGTTTTCATCACGTACAGGCACATGGAAGCCTTACTTCAGTAGCCAGACTACTTTGCCAACATGAGGCCTTTAACTGTAACGCTTAGGTAACCATTACCCAGACCCCAGGAGGCAGCTCAGCCTGTCTCACTTGCCAACAAGCTATTCAGCAGGGGACAATCTTCACGCTCCCCACACAAAAAGGCTCTCCCCAGTCCGGCATCTGCTTCCAAGCGCTAATTTACAGAGGAGCAGGCAACCCTTAATGCTACCACTACTACATTTCAACTACATAAACAACACTTTCCATTTATCAGTCAAAGCTGCCTCCGTAAAGCCCAGTGCAGAGCAAAAAAAAGAGATAAAAGCCAACGCTTAGCTCTGCAGCAGCCACACACCATCCTGCCATCTTCCAGGAGCATTTCCCCGCGAAGCGCTTCCCAGCGAGACCCCGCCACGCACACGGTCGAGCTGTCGCTGCCTGACACGCGAGCCCAGGCCACAGGCCTCAGCCTCCTCCAGCGCTCACACGCAGCGCGGAGGACCTCAAGGCTGAAGCTCCACGGGCCCACCGTGGGGCCCGCACTGGCCTCCCCTTCCAGCTGCCCGTTCCCCTTTCCCACAAAACCCACCGGCGAGGCCTCAGCTGCGCCCCCCGCCCCGGGACCGC
>NW_010406338.1:25859-58939 GCF_000710305.1 Buceros rhinoceros silvestris | reverse complement strand
TATTTATTATTATTAATAATACCTTGCCACTAACATAACAAACTATGCACTAGCATCAGCTTTCGTATTTTCCCCAATTTCTGACAGAAAGTTGTCTGATTCAGTGCAAAGTTCTGCAAGTTTCTGTGACTTGAAAAAAATTTGCCATTGTTCAAGTTTACTTTACCAATGAAATATATCCTTAATATTCACTTGACTCATTTGAGAAACTGCAGTTATTGAAGGAAAAGATTCCTGAAACACCTCTTGTTTTCTAAACATAAAATCCCCAAGAGCTTCAGAATTGAACCCCTGTAGATTGAGATGCAAATCTCTTTGTTAAAAAAAGGACTGGTCATACCAGAATCATCTCTCTGACTCGCCACTTACACGCTAAATCCCTCTTGAGAACAATTTAATACCATTTTTTCCTTGTAGTGAAAAATTGTTGAAAGTCATAATTCAAAACGTACCATCAGATTCTTCACACCTATCCTAGTATCTTGGGTTGTACCTTGGACAGGACTTTGGATTCTTTGTCAAGTATCTTACCCTAGCTGTACACTGTAAAAAGATCTGTCCAAAAAAAGAGAGACATTAAAAATTAAAAAATAAAGACATTACCTGCATAGCTCCTTCCTGTACTCATACAAGATGACACAACCGTCCATTTATCAGTTGTTGGATTATAATATTCCACTGTTGATAAATTACACGAACCGTCATCTCCTCCAACTACATACAAGAGACCATTTACAGCACAAACACCTAAAAAAAAAAGACAGAAAACCAATATGAAAGTGAGCAATTGGCTTGTTCCCCCCTTAAAAACATGGTTTCTATTCTGTGACATCATGAAAGTGGCAGAAGTCCAGAAACATGCCATTCACACCAAATGATTTTACCACTATTTTGAAGCAATTGCTGCATATACCTGCATTCCTTCTGCACATGTTCATGTCTGCAACCTGCTTCCATGTACTGGCGACAGGATCAAACACTTCAACACTTTTTCTTACCAAAGGACCATCATGACCGCCTACTGCATACAATAAATTGTTTAACACACCAACACCTGTGAACATATGAAAATACTCAAAATTAACCAGAGAATGGTTTTACTGTACAAAGAAGAAACAACAAATATTATGCCCGCTAACGTAAGTTCTTCATCCGGTCATTGTTAGGAATGATTTCATAAAACATTTGGGTGAGGATGCATTAAAACAAAAAGACAGTAGCTACAGCAAGACACTGATAAAGTGTCTTGCGTGCTCCTCTACCATACTGCAGCATACAAAGACCAGAGCTGTTCTGCAACAGAAGGTTTAGAAAACTTAGGATGAAAAATGACATGCAGGAAAATAGGACTGTTGAAATTTAGGACTAATTAGAAGTGACAGTAAATGAGACAGTGTGCTCAGCCAGCAAAATGGAAATCTGACAAGATGATAAAGCGTAAGTGAATTTTTAGAAAGTAAAAACTCTGCAGTAGGGAGGGAAAAAGCTGAATGGATAGAGATCATACAATAGGGATGTTTCTACTGCACTTTTGGAATACCTTGCAAACATTATATATGAAACACAAGTAAACAGAGAGACCAATTTCCTCCTCCAGGATTTGGAGAACACCAAGCTTCCTTGAACCAAGCTTCAGTTACCAAAATATCCAAAAGGATATTAAAGGGTCTCCTCTACTCCTAGGGTCTCCTTTACTTTACAACAAAAACTTTATCTACCTGGGATGAAAACTTGGGATGAAGAACTAACTAAAGCTAGTCTGTATCTACTTGCTAATTGGGCTGCACATACTGAAAAAATTGTAATAGGGGAAGCAGAAAGGAAGGCCTGTTTGTTTATTCCTCACCTTCTACTGCACTATTCGAATCCAAACAATAGACTTCAGAACTTTTACATTAAAACTTGTGAGTGATGGACCATAAAGACAATTGAAAAAAACACTACTATGAAAGTACATAGGTCACTCTGAAAGTAATGCCTTTTATTTGTTTCCATGGAAACTGCAACAGATACAAAGAGCAGAGTAACACTGTCTGACAAAGCAAATTCTCAGCTACAAAACATTGGTTTTTGACAGTCCCCACCACTGGCTGTGCGTTTTTACCAGCGATGAACAAGAGCCTGTGTGCCACGCTCGGCATAAAAATCCGTACACCAGTGGAGGGACACACTGTCACCATGGCTGAAACGCGCCACCCACAACCTCACTGTGTCACATCTACTGCTTGGTCTCCATAAACGTTCAGCAAGTGACAATGAATGTCAGTGGGTACAATTTTTTCCACGTGGAGGAATTCAGTTACTCCCCTTTGCTTCACACGAACTCCCATGTCAGAGGCCATGCTGTCAGACTGCCCCTCTGCTGCCGCCTGTCACACGGCAACAAAATTCAATGGAATGTTGGTGGGAAGGTTCAACCTCTACTGCCAGACCACCAACATCCGCCTCTGATGTTGTGGGCCAATGTAATAAAATAGGAGGCATTACTTTTGGAGCAGCCCTCGTACATTAGGAAATCTAATATATATCACATTTAAGAAGATGAAACACAAAGCTGAGATAAAGATTTGCAAATAAAGCTCTTGAAGGGTTCCATGGAAAGGGCACAGCTTAAAATCTTTATTAAAGGGAAACAGCAAATATGAATGCAGTACATCAGGTAAGTCCTTCAGAGAACAGAAAAAAAGCTGGATTAAAAAAACAGAACCCCGAGACCTTAATAGCCAGGTGAAGTATTTTTGAAAACATATCACTAATATTGTATGTAAGAGCCATTCCTATAAAGAAAGAGAAATGACTCCTATTGAAATAACTAAATTTTCTTATTAAAAATACAGATTTTAATAATTAAAATAAGAGGGGAAGGAAACATGGAAGAGTTAATTGGTACTGCAAATCTGAAAAATAGCTTCTTAATAGGGCACCGTTTTATAAATCATCCTATCTAATGCTTTATCAGTGATATTCATTACTGAATTTTCCATATCCTTCCCAGTTAATTTAATTCCTCTTTTATTGCTATTATTTCTAGCTATCATGTCACGGTAGAGTATGACAGCTTTTCTTTCTCCCACTCTGATCACACTTCATGAGACAGTATAATACAATATTCATCTTTTGTAGGTTTAAACACTGCAGAGCTAGAAGGAGGGCTAAGATTTAGTTTAAATATGTGATGTGATATAAATCCCCCACCCAGGCTTTCTGTACAGTTACTGACCTTCCTATTCAGTGTGTAGAGTTTTCCCCCTGCTACGTTGCCATTTTTTCTTTGATGGCTCCTTATTTTTAATAATGTCCTCTGTTCCTCTTTGGTCCTTCATTTTCCCTTAATCCCACACCCAGTTTCCAAGTCCTACCTTATTTCTTGCTCCTTCCGTCTGTATCCTCTCGTTGCCGTCTTCTGAGTTCTCCTTTCTTTGTTATTTTTCTTTCCTGCACATTTTTCACGACCCTGTCTTATATCTCTCATCCCTCCCAAATGGCCTATATCTGGATCTGAAGTTCCTCATCCCAATATGTTGCTGGAAACAGATCTGTCCCTGTATTGATCAACTGAGAAGCAGTTGGTACTAAAGAAGAGTAACTGAGGGTTAACCTCTGAAGGTGCTTTTGAATGAAGCTGAAGCAGCAGGAGCAGAAGAGACAGGCTTAAGTTCCTTGAGATGACCAGAGATCCAAATGTTTAATATAGGAACAAAATTCTCTTTAGTTAGTACCCATAATTCCACCAGGACCAATCGCCAATTTAAACAGTTGTGGTGGTTTGGGATATTTGACTATTCTGGCCAAGCTCAATTAATAGTCATGATTTTTATATTGCCACCCACTCCTCCCCCGTGCACAAGTATAATTTTCCATTTATTTTACAGAGTGGCACAGAAGAATGTTGATTATTTTACTCAGTTATATGAATCTGACGCAACTGACTCCATTTACTTTTCCTCTTTGTTTTTCTTTTTTCTTTTTTTTTTTTTTTTTTATAGGGAGTTTTTGATTCGTAGCAGCTTCCTGTGAGCTCCAGAGTGTAGAAATAGGCCTGAACAAGGAGGGACGTCAGAGTCTTTTTTTTTTTTTTTTTTTTTTTTTTTTTTAATCAGAGGACATGGTAAAAGGCAGCAGACTTGAGTAAACAAACACAGTTCTGAACTCTTGGATGAGGGGAGGGAGGAGAGGGGCAGAAAGATCCCAGTAGTTAGTGTATCTAAGGCACTAAATTTCAGAGTCGAAGTAATTCAACATTAAAAAAACAAAAACTGAAAATACCTAGTGTATAAATAGGTTACAAGTACAATAATAGTTTGCAAAACCAGAGTATTTAAAAAAACCCCAATAACACTGAGATAAAACGGGCGTGCGGGCAGATTGCAAAATGAAGCTTTGTCACAACCCATCAACATTATTTGTGTTTATAATGATACTTGTCATTTGCTCGTTTATTTATATAAATATTTTTCTCAACAATTGCCAGTATTAGGAGTATTTAACCGCACCCTTACTGCAACTCTGGCCAGTTTTTAATCCAGAATTTACTTCCAAAATGCACACACTGAATAACTAGAAGTTTCACAAGACAACTGTTTTCTTGAGGTACAGTGTATCATGTTTCCTGCATTAACATCACAGTTTTAACTTCAAAACACAATCAAACCATTACTTTTAGCAATAAAAGACATATCAAATCGCTGATTTTATGGTATTATTACAAACTAAGTGTTTTAATTTTAGTAATGATTTTAATATTTTTATGTATTGCTTTTTAAATAACTTGGACTTAATTTAAACACCATTCTACAGATTAAAAACTCTTCAGAGTTAATAAAGGGTAACGGAAGGCAAGATGAAAAGTTGGGATAACTATTAATCATCTACTGAGAATACTAGGAGTCCATCCAGTTTTATTTGTAGCAACATCTCTTCCAATTATCAAGCACATTTAATGCAATCACCAGTAGATATTTGAAGGGTGTTGCTAAAAAGCACCATTGAGGCAAAAAAGTGACTTAACTTAAAAAATAAACACAGAAAAATAGTATCATTCAATTTGACTTGAAAAAGTCCACGGGGACGCATCTAGAGAAATAAAACAACTTCTGCAAGTTGAAAAAACCTGAAATACCAAAAGACAAATAGAGGACAGTGAACAGTAAATGAGATTTGAGTCCATAATATAAATAGATAATGAAAATCATAGAGTGAATTTGGAGCTGTGGAAGCATCACTCCATTAAACAAAAGTGGAATACCACAGGCACTTCTGATGTCTTTAAAGAGACATACATGTACTCAGAATCTCAAGAAGGAAAAAAAAAAATCCATGAAAAAAAAAAAAAGAAGGTATTAAGATTATAAAGGAATAAATGGATATACCTTGGCTAAATGATAAGGAAGGATAACATATGCCTATACATATCCAGAGGATGTAAACAGCAGGTGATGAGAAGAATTATTGAAGATGAAACAAAGTGGAAGTAATAAGTGGAAGTAATAGGATGAAACCAGTAACACAAACTTAAGAATGAAAAAGAGCAGAATTTCTTGCAATGAGTTCCAGAATGCAGAACAAGTCCTCCGAAGAGGTGAAAATCTAGTCACAGTTCACATACGAAGTCAACCTGAAAATGCTATTTGAAGAATCAGCCCTAGACTGTCAAAGAGACATCTTTGAAAAAATGGCTTATCTTCATCCCGGCCATGTAGACTTTGGTAATTCAGTACTGATTATCACAATCCATGGACATCAGTCAGCATGTTAAAAACCTCAGAAGTTACGGGAAGAAGAGGAATACGAAAAGTATGAACAAGCAAGGAAAGATATTTACTGTTAACAGACTGAATCTCACTCTGTAGGACGGTTTCGTGTTTATAACCTGCAATACTTCAGCCATCTAAGACTAACGCATTCCATTAGACTCAGACTTGAGCTTACCTTTTATATTTTTAGATGCATATTAAAACCACACATTTATTTCAGTTATACAAGGACAGTTGATTCTTGTCCACTCACCTGCTCCACTCCGTCTAGTGCTCATTTCTGCAACATAGCTCCACTCATTCGAATTAGCATCATAGCATTCTACTGAACTAAGGCACTGACGTGACGCCCCATCGTAGCCACCAACAGCATACAGTTTACCTAGAAGAGTAACCAACAGAGACCTACAAATTTCTGTTGCACACAGACTATGATGGTACACAGGCTGAGAGGAAGTCATCGTTCTCTCAGTTAGTTACTGATCAGTACCTGTCATCAACCAGTTATTGAGTTTCTTTATCAAAACTAGTTTAAGATGGTAGACTACAGTTCTTCGTGGTTTTTAGGATGTAAAAGGCAGTCATTGTTCTAACAAGGAAAAATGTTGAGTCAAAAGATTTTTAATTGTCTAGCTGAAACACAAAAGGTACTTAACCTGGTTTTTAATTAAAAAAAGCAAGGTAATTCAAGTATGTCCAACACTGGAAGCTCGCAAATAGGCTTCCTAGAAATATTGACAATTCAGATGAAAATTACTTGTACGGTCTGCATTTTCAGACCAGAAACACCAGTGGTTCCCTTGCAGTTAAAACACATGCCTGGAACTGTTTCAAGACCCAAGAGCCAGCCCAGCTCTGCATTGTGCAAGCGACATCCAGGCTATTCACCACTAGCTGACTTAAAAGTCAGCAGTTTTCCTGGCACTGTCCTTGAGATCAGCCCAGAGTGCAGCCAGCACAGATAACAGAGTTGACAATACTGCCGTGTTACATCACTAGAGGCCAGTTTGTAAGGACATAACTTCAGTAATCAGGCTGCCTAGATTTGCTGACGTGTAACCAAAGCAGCTTGTTTGTACCATTTGAATTACACGGTTGAGAAAAACATAAATCTGAGTACCTTTTCAAAAATGAGAAAAGGCAGTAAAGAATTGCATTTTCCAAACCCTATTCTTTTCAATACCATTTGACAACTTACCTCCAACAACACCTACACCGACACTACTTCTTCTTGTGTTCATTGGAGCTACATGAAACCACTCGTTAGTCTTTAAGTTGTAAACTTCAACTGATGATAAACCTAAGACGACAATATAACATTATTTTCTCTTTAAATCTAGGTGCAACATGCTGTCTACCCTCCATAAAAATCTTTGTATTTGAAAACTCAAATAATTTAATTTAAATGACTGTTAATTACTGCGCAAAAGGCACAAACAGTGTCCTTTAGATAGCCAATTACAATTAACCCATCTTGGTGTTTGAAAATGGGCATATTAATAAAAGCTTGTGTGGAATTCTAAGAGATTCTTCCCCTTTTTTTTTTTCTTTTTTTTTCTTTTAATTAAGTCACAATGCTTCCTCCTACAGATACTTCAATATTAAGGAAAAGGACCATCTCTGCACAAATGCATCTGTGAAGAGAATGAAATGTATGACCAAAGCCTTCCCACAGGTCAGAGGAAGCTGTAATCCTGTTTGCAGGTCATGAAAATGCAGAGGTTTATTTCATATGCAAACAGGACGAAAGAGACCAGGTAATTCTTCTGCTCACATCTTCCATGAGTTAAGGACTCTGACTACAGAAGGAATACTGAAAGGGAGTATGTCAAAGATTCACTAGTCAGTAAGCCTAAACTCTTAGATGGAAGCAAACAGTCCAGTAATCAGGTAGAAGAATGTGACCGCTAAAGCACGTTCCACACCACAAGATGCCAGGCTGCCCTCGTGCTTGGTTTCATCACGACTTCCAGGAAGGAAGTTGTTATTATTTCAGATTTGATAAGTTATGTCAAGAGTAGTCAAATGTAATCTGCAGCATGTGAAGGCAAAAATACCTGTACTCCCGTCAAATCCTCCCACAGCATAAAGAAGGCCATTTAATACAGCTGCTCCCAGTGTGCTTCTCCTGTCTTGCATATTGGCAACACTTGTCCACTGGTCCTTCACCGGATCGTAGGAATCTACTGTACGAACTCTCAAAGAACCATTGAAGCCACCAACAGCGTAAACCATGCCTCCCATGTACACCATTCCTAGAGCAGGGAAACAGGGAGGAATGATGAACATTTTAGTCTCTTTGTCAATTAATTGTGTTCCGTACTGCCCTAAGTATGCAGTAATGCAATTTACAGTATTCACTGCACTATCAGACTTTTGACAGTGTTCTAGAGCCACACTTCATTCCAGTTAAGCACTAGAAGTTCTGACACTTTTTGTTACTAATAACTTGTGCTTCTGAATAGCGTGCTTGCTGAATTTCTTCTTGCTTAGATATGTCAGCTGCTTTAAGATAACTTTTTCACTTTTTTTATTATTAGTTTTTTCACTTCTTCACATTCTCCATCTCTAATAAGACTAGGGTATTTTAATAGCAAAATTACTCATTATTATAATGCATTAATATTTAAATTTATTTCTGTATCTTTGGGAGGTAATAAAGCAGTTTATTCTAGGGACTACAAATTGAAGAACAAATTTAGATCAAGTTACCGAACTTGTATTGTTCCCGACTAGCAAGTAAATAGAATTTAAAGGGTGATCACTGAAGTCAATGCTTCACCCTGCTCAGAGAAATATTTTAAGTACTTTCCCAAAGAACATAAAATGCTTTATACAGATACCTAAATTCTGAAGCACTACCAAACTCAACAAAAAATTAGGCATCATTTACCAGCTCTACATCTTCTGGAGGGTAATTCAGCCACCTGATGCCAGCGTTCTTCTTTAAAATCATAGCACTCAACGCTGCGAATCGCCTTTGGTGCCTGTCCTCCAACTACCATCATCAACTAAAAAGGAAATAATAATATATGCAAATAATCAATAAATATAAGAGCACCTGAAAGATCAAAAAAGTGTTAAAAATAAAATAAGCTGCTGTACAAGAAATAATTAAAGAATGGTTTCCTAAATAAGAAAATTGAGTCTTGCAAACTTAGCAAAATTAATTTTTTTAGAAACATGTGCAATCTGTAATCCTTGTGTCCAGAAGAAATGTCTGAGATAAGCAGGAAGCAATTAAGAGTCTAAGTAGAGCCCCGTGAAAGTATCTTCACATCATCGTCTGACCTCAGTCAGGCAGCAGAATTCAGTATCTGTGATGTTCAATAGAACCGTGACTATCCATCACAGAACAGCCTTATCTGGTTCCTTTGGCAGAAATGTGCTAAATCTGCTGAATGGAATCTCTTATTCCACCACTGCAGTTGACAGAAAACTTACTTATTTCATTGGAAAGAACATAGTACCTGATGATTCTTTTGGTTTTTTCTTCTAAAATGAGCAAAAGACTATATTTAGCTACATACTGAATAAATGCCCCCACTCAGAAGCATCGGTTTTTGTTAGGGTTTTTTTGTTGTTGTTGAAGATGGTCTTTTTTCTTAAGGAACGGGTTTACCTCCTCTCTAACACCAGGCCTATAATTGTATATTTCTCAAGTACTGAAGAACTTCCTAAAACAAAACCTTTTTTTGGGCAAGGGGTGGCTGGGGGGATAGATGTTTCAGTCTCCCATCTATATCACAAGTAGTATAAAGTATAAAGCTAAACACTTCTTATATTTTTGTGATAAATAAATCCAGTACAAAATTTTTACTGGATTACCTCAAGTGACAGTCATGTTCTCATCAAATCTGACAAAATGGAGTGTGAAGAAACAAGTACACTGGAAAAATAAGGTCTTACTTTTGGAAGGCTAGCAGGCGTTCTTAGTTTTGTTCGAGTGCTTTTCATCAATGCTCGTTGCTCAGTTGGCAGCAAGTGATACTTCATAGCTTCAATGAGGTAATCTTTACAAGCACTGCTGTTCTTAACCAATATTTCTTCTTCAACTCTCTGTTTATTAATAGAAGTTTAACAAGGTCTGAGCATGTTAAGGAAGTCAAACACAAATAACAATCTGAAATGTGATAAAGCCTGTGTTATATCACACAAACGCTGATTGCTCTGATTTTTTAGATTGTAGTTTAATCACAGTTAGACCTGAATTTGTGTCATGGCAATATGCAGTCACTGAAAAAAAAAATTATTCCCTTAATTAGTAAGTAGAAGAAACAGTGTTAGGCAAGGTAAATAATTTCCTCACAATCAAGGCAATTTCTTGACTTTCCAAATACAAAGAGTACACAACACTTTTAAGGACCACTCCTTAAAATGGGGGAGAAGAATATAACTAGTAAATCACCCCACAACAGTAAGAAACCACAATGGCAAATCAAAACATAAAATCCCACAAAAGCAAAAGAAAAACCAAACCTCAAAAACCACCCACACAAAGTGAAGGTATTCAGACCACAAAACCAGAATTTCTAATATAAACACCTACCAAACTGCTACGACACCTACTAACCAATGATAATAGTGAACTTACACTTCCAATATTAAATATTTGAGCTGACACCTAAATATTCAAAATGTTTTTAAAAAATTTGAGAAAATATATTTTATCTGAAATGTTTCCTTTATTAGCAAGTTCTAAACTATTTAGATTCAACTCTGAAATTTAAAACCCACTTATGAAAAGAAGCGTGGTATCAAATACCATATTACAAATGAAAGCTAACCTGATCTCAGCTAATTAAATCATTCAGATTACTACCGTAGCACGGGAAGTAGTCAGCCAAATAGATAAATTACTTATATACAATATCCTCTGTGTGGCAATCCCTCATTTCATTCTCTGTGTGTGTGCGCACGTGTACACGCATGGATATGTAATTGTGACTGGTTATTTTTACCATCAGTAACTCACTACGTTACACTACTGTTTAAATATTAACTTATCCATCTGGCTTCAAAAAAATAAACTGAAATGTTCACATGCAGAAGAATTAGTATTCCTTTTTGCTTACCTGAACTAAATATTCGCGGGAAAGCAAAGGCAGCCGAACATGCTCCATCAGGCGTGCCATTAGCTCCTGCCTTACATCTTTGTCATGGTTTACCCACGCTATCACTGCTTCAAATACCTTCCAGGAAACAAACAAATGCGAGTCCCTTGACTTACAAATTCAGTAGCATGAAAATAGTGTGCCTCCAAAACCAGTTTTTGCTTATACTAAAATTCCTAACGTGAGAAAAGACAACAGCAGTTACAGCTCCCATTATTTCCATATATACCCACTATAAAATCCTGAAGATGCAGTAGCTAGTCTCTTTTTCTATCACTTCTCTATTGGTGTTTCAAGGATAGTTGCACTACATTGACAAAATCCACACAATAATTTCACTGATACTGAAAATCCAATAAAACTAGGTAAACAAAGAACACAGCAGCAGGGATATTACAATCTTCATACCTTTCTTGGAAAATTGACCTGCCATATTATAATTCAAATGACTTATCACTGCAGCTTACTAGGAGAACTGATCCCAAGCCTAATTTTGACACTGTTGCACAGCAGCTCATCATACACTAGAGCATTAAAACTTGAATTATACTCCACAGAAGCAGCATCACATGTATCACAATTAAAGTGATAAAACTGGACCTTAAGGGTATTATGGGAGCGGGAACATGACTTTGCTAGTTGCAGTTTAAGCAGATAGTTCTTAGAATCAAAGTTTCAAAGAGGTTTTAAGACGAAACACTACCTAGTCACACAAATCAGTATTCAAACATGATTTTGAATACAATCCAGCTTCATTTACAGGTGTTAGTACAAATATATACTCCTTGGAAAAAAAGAAAAACAACGTATGTTTAAATTGATGGATTCAAAAATGAAAATATCTACAACTTGAAAACCATTAGAGGTTCAAAGAGATGCACTTGGCTCACTGAATTTCAAAAATGGCTTTAAAGGAATGAGATCTAGCTAAAGGTGAGCCAACACATATTTAACTCAAGTTTGGCTATACCAAGCTACCTAGCCATCTCTTTTGCAATCCACCTTTGTTCAGTTAGGCTAAACAGCCCACATACACATTCAGAGTTTTAATTTCTTAGTGGGACTGCTGATGTTAAAGTTAGTAGATAGCATATACTTGCTTTTCAAACTACTGTTTTTGAGTTAGTTATCCCTTGGTAAACCAAACTCCCATGTATGTGACTACCAGCATGTGTTCTGTGTGTTCTGCTTGAAGATGAGAAGTAATTTCCCTTTAATTTATTTTCAATTTTTTCAAAGTGTTTTGTGATTTAATGCAGTTTTAGGATTTTTAAGAATTTAAAAGATTAATTTTCAACATCAGACTGACAACACTTCTGGGAAAGATCCTTTAAACACGAGAACCATACATGCCTAATTTTACTGAGGAAACAAAGAACACATCCAAACAAGCGTACAAGAGCGGTGACAGCAAGCTCAGTCTCTCATCCAAAAGGATAAAATGAATACTGGGATACAGATGGTCTTACCTTTTCTTCTGAGGCAATTGTGAGTTTGTCACTGGATATAAGACTGCACACCTGTTCTACACCAAGATTGAGGTATTCTTCACTAAGAACGACATCAGAAAAGTGCTGTTCTGTTTGGAGGAAAAGTAGTACTTTGACATACAGTGCTAAGTGTTTCCCACAACAAGCATTAAAGCAGCAGAGGAAAAACAGAGGAAAACAAGTCAATATGCGTGCTATTTTGTCACATCTAGAAGCAATACCTTAACTTAAAATATTTTATATAGGTTAAAGCTTGGTCTCACAAACAGATTTATTTTTAAAGATTCTTAAAAATAAATGAAATATTAAAACACTTTATACTAAAAGTAGCAATCATAGCAATTTAACATTTTCAGCATTGCTTCATCTCAGTACTTGTCCTTGACAATTACTTAAATCTCATTTTACTAACTTTGTACACACAAATACAGCAAAAAAGGTTTCCGGAAAAAGAATATGCCCTCTATGCTGTTGACACACGTTTTAAACCTGCAGTTCAACATGAAAAATGGCTAATTTATTAGAACTAGCATTTTGGCAGTCTAACGTAGGTCAAATTAAACAAGTTTGGATCCTGTTGCATCTCTCAGAGCTTCCTGAAGGTTATAAAAATATTCCATATCACAATCTCTATACAGTATAGATGTGTAGTTTTCCCTCAGCTTTTTGAATGCCTCAACTTAAACAAAATGGACAAAATTCAGCTTTTAATTGTAGAACCAGAGTTGTCCTCTTCCTTCCTTAAAATTGCTTTTTAAGCCATTCAGTTGCTTCAAAAGTAGCACCATCCAACTAACTGTTATTTTTCCTCTCTTCAGCTATTCTTAACACAAGTTAGAAGGGACAATGTTACTGGGAATTTAAGTATTCACTCATAATTAGAAGTACAAAAAGTAATCAAACGTATTCAAACTAAAGAACTTTTTTAAGCCTTTCCTATCGCTCCACTAGCACTACTACAGTTAAGACTCCACGCTTGACAAATTGTCTTAAGCTGTTAAAAAAACTTAAAGAATGCTGAATGCTTCCAGACCAAGAAGTCTAAATTTTTCAGATCGACTTTGCAGGGTATGACAGCTTTTTTTTTTTACACTGTACTGAAGATTAGAGTATAAAAAGTTAAATCTGACACAGTATAATTCTTGTCCTTTATCTAGTTCAGCATCCTGTTCCTTGAGAGAGGCAGCACAAATTGCTTCAGACAAAAGTCCAAGAATACTTAAGAAAGTATGATAATAAAACCTTGCTACGGAAAAGTCTCACTGTAAGCAGGAAAGATTAGAGATTGGTAGACAGTAGGATGATATTTTACCTTAACTACATTTTACTAAACAATGCCTTTAGCAAGACACAGTCCAGTCCCCTTGAAACCTGTAAATTCTTGACTTTAATACCTTCCTATAGTAATAATGCCACAGACTCATTGAACAAAAAGCCCCACATCTAAATTTAACACCCAGTTTATCATTAATCAGCTTTCAGTTAATATCCCCTTTTTCTAATGCTAAATACAATGATAGGGAAACCCACAACCTGTCTACTCAAAATCATTCATTCATTATTCTATATTCCTTTTTTAGTCTTCATCTGTTTAAAGTAGACAGTCCTTGCCTTTTCAGTCCTCATCCTACAAGCCTTTTCATTCACGCAATCATCATCTCTACAACTCCCTCCGATTCCGCAGCAGCCTATTACAATGGATGCTCAGTATTTTCTGCCGTATTTCAGGGAATGGGAGAGAAAGGTTAAGGAGAAATACTACTGATTTTTATACCATCACCATTACTTTTCCACTCCTCAGAAACCTTCATGTCCATTTGTCTGTTATGTAATTTGCATAAATTAATTTTATTATAAACTCCAAATTGCAAATGACAGTGCCACAAAAGATCATGTCCAACTGTACTCGGATGGGCAGCAGGCAGAAAGCAGAAGCACCACTTAGCCAAATCTCAAGCAAATCTGAGGTTCAGAAGCCTTGTTCATCCTCCCTTGAGAAAGCCGTACCAACAGTGGCTCATATTCACCGGGATACACTTTGTAAACTAGAAATACTCAGTTGATTTTACAGACTCATATACAAAACCCTTGCTTTTTAAAGTAGATTTAGAAATATGACATGCTTTAAATTGGAAGAGATCCAGCCTCTAAGCCAGAAGAGTAAAAGCTGAGAATTTTCAAATAAAATGAATATGAAGATGTCTCCTGGTTTCATGATAAAGAAGAGAACTGTAGAGGAAGATCTGAAAAAAAGGCAGTAGTTGAACAAAATCTGTTCTCCTGGATGTTAGCCTCTGAGCTTAAAACATAGAACAAGGCACATGGCCAAGAGAAAAAAGAAGAGTGGGGAAAAAGGAGAAATAAAAACAAACTACTCAGTCAATAGCTACAGGCTCAGGTTCTGAAAAACACCTGGAAATGAATCCTCAGATGAATGAATTCCCAGAAAAAAAGAGAAACAGGAAAGTAGATTGCTATATAAATTTTAGTCATCAAAGAAAGAGGTAAGGTGAAAACACTTGTCGCTTTAGAACCCGATCTCTTGCTGTCAAGAAGACCATCCTGATTGATAGATAACCTTTCAGAAGAAGCCAAATGAAATTACAGCTAAATGGATTATTCAAAATAACTCAAAACCGAAAAAGAACAAGGAAATGCAAAAACAGCAACTAAATCTGCCAACGGCAATTCATCTAAAGCTATGCAAATGTTCAAGATAGAAGGCATTACTTTATTACATTTAACAATACTTATGAAATTCAGACTTTTTGCTTCCTTTTAACAAGATATCAGCATCTTTGAAATAATACAATTCAGTACTAAGAGTTCCAAAAATCCTGCTTAGATCCTCTTTTTCCAATAATTATGAGAGAAAAAAAGTGTTAATGGGGTGCATATTTTTTTGCCTTCTTGCTTAGGATTTATATTATCCCATACTATCGCTCACATCTTGAAAGGTTTGATAATCTCGGGATATTAACATCAATCATCATGAAACTTATGATTAAATATTTCACGTACTTGCCCCCTGCAAAATCTCAAAATCTCTTGGTTTTTATTTGTTGCATTAGGTAAGATACTTCTTCCTTCATGAACATCTCCGAGATAAGCAAACAGATAGAACTACCTGGTTGGAAGTTTTCATGAGAGTATAAATCAGTTATTTTTTTCCAAATCAGAATTTTCTACACAGTGACTTTGACAAATTTATATTGGAAGCCAGCTGGCTCCACAGTCGGGCAGCCTGGAAACAAGCTGGCTTAGAAGCTGCAGAAGCTCCCAAATTCCCACTTCCTAAGCAAGTAGAATCCTACTTCTTTATTATCAAAACTAAAATCTGCCCTTAAAAAAAAATCCCTTCCATTTTAGGACATTTCTAAAATATCTGTTCCAATTGCATATGAAAAACAGATTTTAACATTTTCGCAACCGACAGAGTTTCTATCTGAGTAGCTAAAGATCTGTCCTTATCTGCCCCGTACCAGCAGGATGGGACTTCAGCTTCAGCAACAAACTTCAAGCAGAAAAAGGAAGTTCTTAACAACATGAAAGGGCCTAGTAACAAAATGTTTGGAAGTACAATAAATAATGCCAGCATGGAGAGCCCAAGAAGATAACAGGAGCTGTAGATGTACCACTTTTTGAAAGTATTCGTTGTAAATCGAGAATTGTATTACACACGCACACAGCAGCAGTAAGCACTTGACCTACCTCTTCTATCCTAAAGGCACACAGTCTTGCTGGACATAAAAATATTGACACTAGCTTCGTATTTTTCAATTACATAGGAAGGAAAGCTACACCTGAGGCCAGCACAGAACATTTTGTGCTATAAACATTTGCAGATTAATTCACAAACACTATTTCACTCATTTATATACCTACATTCAGACCTTCTCTGGCTTAACGGACTTCACTAAATGGAATAAACAAGTACAGAAGCAAAGGTCTGCTGAAGATCTCCCAGACTGAAAACCTGTCAGAGAAACAAGGTGGCCAAAAATAAAAGCCTGTAACTCAGCTTCTCCTTTTTGATTTATGACAGTGGCTGTTGTCAGTGTTTGTCACTGTGTATGACATTGTTGAAGACTGACTAAATTTCTGTTCCATCATTAACAGGCTTCAATCATTTTCTAAGATTTTTCTGAGGTTTCCAGCAGCTGATGGAATTACTGGATGGATACTTAATGGATACTTAATATCCATTTCCATTAACATTTTGTACACTTGCAGAAATATTATCTCAAAGATCTTCCCAAAGCCACATTAACATGTATGAAAAACACGGCCAGAGCTTATCAGTGCCAGAGGCTGCAGCTGGGAAAAGGGAAAACCCCCTCATATTCCCTAGATCTTTTCATTACTATAATCCGGTGTGTGTTAGTGTGTGAATCAAATTATTGCAATCAAATGTATCACATCTCATAAGTGTCCATTGTCTGGTTTAGGCCAATAGATGATATTTTTTTATAAACTAAATGGAGTACCTGCATCTTTCTGATGTCATAATGCTACAAAACCAGCTGGAATCTTCCAGAACTGTACCTTTTTTTCTACACGAGAGTTTATCAAGCTCGTGTTTTAGAGCAATGCAGAACATGGGAGCTTGGAAAGAGCTAAGACTTATGTTCACTTAGAAGAACAAGCAGATGAAACAAAAATATTTACCAAGAATTAATTTTTAAATTTTTTGCTTCAATTCACAGTGTCACATTGTGATTCTTTTTGGCTGGGGACAAAAGGTCTTTGCTAATGGCCTAATATGAGGCACTGGTCAAGCAGGAACCCCAGTCTTATTACAGAGGGACAGACAAGCTCTGCCAGCTGGAGAACCAGCAGATGCTAAACATTGCAGAATCAGGGTTTGTTGGGTTTTTTTAAAAATCTGATATACGAGTCAATTTTATGCTTAAATAACTGCTTTTGAGAACACCATGAAATTCATAGCAGCCAAGATAACAGCAGCATAGCAACAGACGTTGCTACTCAGAATAGGATCGTAAGAACGATTCTGCTAACTATGCCCTTTCAATCACATGCATACAAATGTACACAAGATCAGTCTGCAGGAGACACGCATGCTTCCAAGTCTAATCCAGGATCAAAGTTTTAAACTCAGAGCACCAGAATCAAGAACACCGTATCCCTCAGTTCTCTACCACACAGCAATCCCTGCTTCGCAACACATTCACAATCTTCATTCCCTAACTAGTTTCTTCAACATCTCCTTGGCACGATGCTAAAAGTCAAGAGGCTTGCTGTGTAAAACTGGTCCTCAAAGTGTCAAAAGACGTTTCTTCAACTGACAGTCAATGTTTCCAAACCCCATATCAGCCTATGCAGTGAGAGGAAGTACATTATTATTCTTTGGTTATAACTAAAAGGCCTAAGCACTGAGCAAGTGTCTCTCTAGTCCAAGATGCCATACCCCTCTTCATCAAAAGGCCTTACCAATCTATCTTCAGGATGTACATAACATTAGGATAACTATAAAATGCTACATATTCTTGGGGAAAATTGTTACTTTGTGAACATCCTCTAAGATTACAAAGGATGTATCCCAGACTAAAACTGAGGACGGGCCAACAGCGCTCATGCCACCTACTCTTCATAGAGATCCTCAGACAAGAAGGACGAGAGGCTTCGGCTGCACATAGCACCTGACTATGTGCAAGTGTGACACAACTCAGAGCAGGGCTGCTTTCTGGAACATCACGAGAACAGGTAGCATCCCAGAAAGCTTAACTGCAACAGAAGTTCATTCCAAGTATCAATTGTCAGGACTCTCCATAGGCATCATGCATGCACACAAGACTCTCCTAAATTATAAAAACCTCACACTCTGCTACAGGAGGACCATACCCATCATAGGATTATGAAGCTCCAATTTTAATGGAAGTTGGATTTTTTAACTCCCATTGGAAGGCCATTCCAGAGTTTCACTTTTCTAACGACCTCTGATCTCTACTGGCATCCATTTGTTTTTATGCTATCATGATCTATTAGCAGAAGTATCTCTCTGCCTCTTTTTCCTAAAAATAAAATATCAAGAGTAACAAAATAAAGACTGCAAGAAGTTAAATATCCACATGTTTTTCATTTTCTCTAGCAGGGAAATACTTTCACTGCTTTTTTAGTCTAATAATCCTTTTCTGTACTCATTCTAGTTTCTGGAGCGGCTACTCCTGAGAGTTCAGCTGTCTGTGATGCAAGGCCTAATTCCAAAATGGCACAGCCACGTATCTTTGGCTCAGACTTTGAAGAAAATTTTTTTAGTTGTGAGAAAGAGCCTTGACAAAGTACAGAGAGCCATTTGAGATAAGAACACAGGGGAAAAGAAGCTATGATGGCGGAGATACAGGCAGTAAGAAGCTTGAAAATTCAAGAGGAAAAGCATTGACCTGAAAAGGTATAAAACTGTACAAAATAAAACCAAAGAGTCAACAGACAGAAATAAAGCAAGCCTGATGATCAGCCTGTTCCAAGGAGAAATGAAGGCCAACCCTCTCTCCCTGGGTGCTTTTATCAGAAGTACCAAGCATGCTGGTGCTCAGCCTAGTAGCTTGCAAGCCCAGTGAGGACAAACAAACGAATAGCTTCCTTCTCATTTCCTCTTGCCTGTATCCTGCTTGCAGCCTGAGTCTCTCCAAGCACAGCAAAGGATGCATGAACAAAATGACCCTGAGAGGGAGGGTTACAAGTTGGGCACAGTTCTCATGCTCTCAAACACATTCATCAAATATTGCACTCAAGGTATTGCCAGAGTCTGAGATTTTATATTTCTAGAGAGCAACCTATATAAATACTAGCTTCAACTACTTAACCAAACAAAGATTGTTTAGAAATAACTGAAGCAGTGTAGAAGTTAGTAAGGCATAATCAGAATAGAAGTTGGAAGAAGTAATTTAAAATTACGCAACGTATAAATCAAAAGACGTTGCCTGAAACATTAAATATCTGAACGTTAACTCTGGTTAATAAATGTACGCCTTGCTTCCTATTGCATAAAAGGTCAAAAATATGATAGCTTTTTTGATTTTATAGTACATTATTAAAAAAAAGGTATAATTAAAACTTTCTGCATAATAGTCTAAATACAGTTATCACAAAGTCATTCTGTCACATGCACATTAGAACTTCTCCAGTAAGGTATGCATTTCAAAGCTAGTACTTTCAAAACCAACCTATATATCTTTTGAATTTTTTAAACTTTATATAAAAACAATCTGAATACAATTTCACTAGATTAAAACCTTCTGAGTATGGCTGATTTGTGTACCTCGGTTTCATACCTAAGACAGCAACCAAGGATTCTGTAGAGGGACACCTAATCATATAAGCCTGCTGCATTTCTGTTTTTTCCTGAAATATCCATTCTTGATAGAGATACAATAAGCTCCTGGAAGTGGGTTAAAAAAAAAATTATACTAGAAAACAGATTTTTTAGGAATCAAGGCAACTGAAAGCATTCATCAAAATCTTTCTTTTTATGAGGTCTAAAATTACTTAAGGCATAAAAAAGCCTATTATTTGGACCAAGACATATGAATTGGAACACTTAGTGCTCTATTTTAGAAAAATCTTCAGTTTTAACTCTCTGCTAATTGTTAATGATATTAACTGGTCACTGTACATTTTAGAAAAGTTATGACAAGCAATACAATCATAATTTTTTTCTGTAGTTTTATCAGGATATTTTGTTTTTAATTCTCTTTTCTGTATTGCTCTTGTACTAAGCCTGACAGAGTGCTAAGGATTAAAGACGGCAGCAAAGAGAGCGCAATGCTATGAAGTAGCTCACACCCTGACCATGCACAGCATATTTACCTCAAGAGTAAGAACAGAGTGTACATTACTTTAAAATTCGCCACGCAAATAAAGCAAAAACACAGTAGGAGCTGATCTGGCAGCTTGTGGTACAGGCCAGCAGAACTGCAAGAATGTGATAACAAAAAGGTAAGCATAGACAAGGAAAGTACTTTCTGGAGGAATCTGACAGAAATTGAAGGTAGTTTGATTATGAAGGAAATCAAACACAAATGTAAGAGAGAGAGATACAAAATAAGAGTCAAGGGTGGGTAATTGTGCTGAACTGGAAAAGTCAAGGGTGAAAGGTTGGAACTTGGTCCCAGGGAAAAAGAACTATTGAAAGAATAGTAAAAATTACCTTAGCAGACAGAGAGGAAGTTATGGCAGAAAGAGATTTACATTGCAGCAAAAGGGAAATGATGTAGAACAGATTTGGTAGGGAGGGAGGAAACAAAATAGAGGAACATGCAACTGAGTAGTTGAGAGAAAATGGCAGAGGAGAGTTAAAGGTGTCAAGTTTATGAACCTCAATGACTGAAAGAACATCGAATTCACCAGTGACAGAAAAATAGCGGAATCACTGAATGGTTGGAGTTGGAAGGCACCTCTGGAGATCACCTAGTCCAACCCAGCCGCTAAAGCAGGTTGCACAGAATCGCTTCCAGGCAGGTTTTGAGTATCTCCTGAGAAGGAGACTCCACAACCTCTGTGGGCAACCTGTTTCAGTGCTCTGTCACCCTCAAAGTAACAAAGGAAGACAGGGAGAAAGATGTTTAGGTGGAAAACAATTCAGTTTTGCTGAACTTGAAGTAGAAATGAAACATCCCAGAGACACTGAAAAGACAGGAAAAGATCTGTGACTGGGAAGACAATGAAAGCCGCATGTAAGGAGGCATACCTGAGAGTCACTCTCAACCTCTGACAACACATGACTTCCGAATTTCCAAACAAATCTGTCCTACTCTGAATATTCACTGCCAAAGCTCTAATCAAAATATACTACTTCACTGGCTAGTAAATTAAACCCTATAAAAGGGGGCTTTGTTCACTACAAAAAGCTTCCATTGAAAAGTAATTGCTCAGTGCAACATCTTCAGTCTCAACTCAAACATTAAGACCGCAAGGCACACGACACACAAAGGAACAATAAGGTTATTGCTACTTGAACAAATTAAAAGCCACAGTTTTGTTTATGATGTTATGCTTACAATGTTACAAGTTACACAATGTTTTGTTTACTTCTCTAGTAATTACATTTTGCAACCTTTTTTGGCATCAAGAGCAGTCAAACAAGGTTTTAACCCATTATGTTAAAAAGATTTTAGCTTCAGATTTTTTTCATAAGCTACAAAGAACTTCAAAAATCATCTAGTTTTTGCACACAGATGTGATTTAGATCAACTTCAATAAGATGTTAGTCTAATCAGATTTTTTTACAGATGCCTAACAGTAGAGAGTCCATAACTTCCACTGACAGCTTGCCTGATCTGTGATACTTTTGCAGTTAGATTTTTTTCCTTGAGATGTGAAATGACTTTAAAAATACCTCACAAGTAAGATTACTCATTTCTCAGGCATTTTTACACATAGGAATATTCACTCTCCTCATCCCCCTAGCTTTTTTTGTTTCTTGACTGAAAGGACCCTCTTCTCCCACAGCCTTTGTCATAGGTCAGTCTGTTTTCTTAATATGTTCGTGTTGGAGTTCCTTGCGTTCACTTCTGCCTGTTTGCATCTGACTTAAAAGCTTGGTTCAGCATTTTTCCACCTGAGGCCTCACCATCAGCAAGCAAAAGGGAATAACGATCTCCTTTGTCCCCCCTATACCTCACCACAGAATCGGAATTGCTTTTTCATTCACAACAGCAAGCAAAACGGGAACCTAATTTTCAAAAATGTCAAGACTTGACATGAGCCAGTCCTCTTACAAATATAACACAGTCTAAGATGACCATGACAATGTATGTCTAGTAATAAAATTAAGAAATTCATGAACATTTTATTCAGGGGGAAAAAAATGAGACGCAATCCAATGGCAAGTGCTCTTTACAAGGAAAGCAGAATTTTATTGGTTGAGTTATATGGTCAGTTAGAAGATGCATCTCTATCTACTTTGTGTCAAGGTAGAAGAATGAGGCTACAGGTATCCTGTACAGGAGGAAATTTCAAGCCTTGGTCTAGCTGAACAAGATTTTCAGAACACAGTCTGATAACACAATACTCATGGTACATTAATTGCTGCTTTGCCAGTGGAATAAAGGGGGTACAAATACCCCTCTCCCCATGCCCTCATTTTCCTTTCCCCATGTACTTCCCGCTTTGACTTGTGGCAGTTGACAGAATTTTCATTCTTCTTTCCTGATTTCCTCCCCTAAGTGATAGTGCAAAATTTTAACCAGCAAGCTAGCTTCTTCCTGGATTACAAATTGCTTGGACCCTGCATGGACCTGATTGGCCATGAAGATACCGCCCCTTTATGTGCTGCATATTATAACTATGTTCCAGCCAGAAGACTTTATTTGTCATAAAGACATTAATTTCAAATGCACTCTTTGTCAGAAGATACATATCTGCAATATCCTGGATAAAATTTTATTTCCTCTGGGTGAGGTTGGGTGGGCACACCCAACATACACAGATATCAAGCTGTAAGTTATACTAATGTAAAATAATCATAAGCCTTAAAGCTTTCTACTGTTGTAACATTAGAGAATAGAACATTGTTTTAGTTACTGATACAAGTGTGTATGAAACAAAGCTGCTCATTTATCCTTGTATAGTCCTTACCAGGGCTGGTCTAAACCCCAGTCAGGCTGAATCAAGAGAAAATTGGCTATACTCAAAGGTTAGATCATTGATTAACTTAGAATAGATGATTTTAAAGTTATCCATTTGAAGTAGACATAGAATATAATAGAACAACTCAAGTTCTCCTAGAATTTTGAAGGTGATCCTCATCCTGTGACCCAGGCAACCGAGGACCAAGGTAACCAGGATGAACTTGAAAGAAATTAAATGAAGAATACAAGATTTGCTGAGACAAAGGAATTGACTAGAGTTTTTGATCAATGAAGAACGAGGAACTAAGAACCTACAGAAAAACACCAATGACTTTACCTAGTTACATAACGTTAGAAAGGAAAACTATATACACTAAGGATGTGCTGCGTATACTTTGCCACTCACTGAGGTGATGGCCCACTCTGAGTTGTTGAATAAAGCGAACCTAGAGTTACCCATGAGATTGATTAAATTCTTTAACAACTAATGATAACTTGCCTGCATATGTGTTGGCCTTGTTTAAGAGATCTGTGCACGCATGCATGTCAGCAAAAGCACGAATCCCCAAGCAATTGATAGGATGCAGCTGGGACTCCAAAAATTCACAGCAAGTCCTTTTCACATCCTGCAGTTGCAATAGGCCAGCAGCTGGGAGCAGTACCTGTAAGAAGCAACAAGTGGTTAATTACCCAATTCAATTCTGAGGTTTTACAAGAGTATTCTCACTATTAATAAAACAAAATATTCCATTAAAAATAAAGTCTTTAATCTTAATACATTAAAAATTAAGTCTTTTAAAATTAAGACTAAAATAGAGAGGAAATTTTCAGCATTATGAGACTGAAGAACTTAAACCCCAACATTAACATGATTTTACCTCCTTGCAAATACCATTTAAAATTTAAAGTAACAAGCAATATCTCTACCACCATGTTCACTGGGAAGTCGTTCCATAGATTATAATTCTCACTTCATGGGAACTCTTCCCAATGAGTTCCCTTCTTACTGTTCCGAACACTCCATAATTACATCCAATTTCCAAACCTTCAGCATTAGATATTTCTTTAAATCAAAGACCATGATAGAATATGTAAATCTTGTTTGCATGCAAGCAAACACTGAACACTGTACCATTTTTTAGCATCAATAATAAGCATTTTTATGCAACTGATTCCAGTAAGGACTTAATTCAGCTTCCAAAGACATCTATGACCTTCTTAAAAGAATGACAATTCAGACATTTAAAATCCTGAGCATATAGAATACAACTCATTGAAATATCGGTAAGCTATTAGTGTAAACAAAGTATCTGTCCTTTAACTTTCACAAAACAAGCAAAAGTTAAGAAGAATTTAAAAATCTGTATAATACACTTTATTTGCCCACTAAATCTCGGACGTGAGATTTAAGTGAACTATAACTGTGCCTTTGAGCAAAATTCTATACGGCTCTCTACAATTTCTTCCTCACAGTATTTTCATTTTCCGTGCCTTTGACAGTTATTTTAATGAGACTTCTATTTTAGAATATTCAAGTGTGAAATTAACCTCGCGTCTTCAGTGGATGACAACAGGCATGATTTTAACATGTAAATCTTGCAACTGTTCACTTACATACAGAGAAAACATATACTATAGGACTGCATCAATAACATGCAAGCAAAAAGGACACCAAGGACAACGGCTGCACTACACTTGTTAATGTTTGCTTTTCATTTAAACAATTACTTGGGTAGAATTATAGTGAGTCAAACAAAGAAAACAAAGAATAAACAGAGATGGAAGAGCAGAGTAAAACAATTTAGAAACATGTGTAACACTACATGAAAGCTGCATTATATACTTCTGCTTTCTTGTTCTTTGGGAGAAGTTTTAGTCTTAGTAACTTTCTGCAGAATCAAGAAGTTGCCATTGTCTCTGTGAACATCTACCTACTTGGCTTCTAAAGAGATATTGTTACGCTTTACTCTTACAGACTTTTTTCTTGAAATAAAACTAACAATTACAACCAAAACTAAACCAAAAAGGATTTCAGCTGATACAACCTTGTAAAGCTAATGACTGCTTTAAACTTCAGTTTTGGTACCACTTCTACTGTTTGTGGCTGGTTTTCTCTCTTGAGTTTGCCATAGATGAAGCTTGCTTGAAAACAGTCTTTCTTTGTTTCTCAAGATATTAATCCTTCATTTGAAGCAATAATCCACTAGAGCATCTGTTTTACACATTTGGGTATCAAAGTAGACAGCAAAAAGGAACAATCATACATTTAAAAAGACAGCTTTACATATCAACTGTTAATGAAAGAGAAATGAAGAAAAAACACAAATATGATGGAGATACATGGACTGCTGCTAAGGAAAATAACTAAAAACTAGTTTAAATCTTAGATAATCCTCGAAAATATTAAGTCTAACAAAATAAATTGAGATCTCTATGTAATAGACACAAGTGCCGAAGTCACACAATTCAAAACAAATTTAGTAAGCTTAAAGGTTACTAATGAAAAGATTAAAACAGTGCAGTGAACTCATTTTACTTAAATGAACTCATCAAAATGAGTTTTACTCTCATGAAAATGAGAAGATAATATTAATAGTTTTTGTTACTAGAACTACAGTATAATTGGTTATAACAGCGAGTATATAATTCATTTGATAGCAAATTCTAGGATGAGATCTGATTATGAAATTACATACCAAAAATCAAGGCTAGAAATGTGATACAAGTATTTAGTTAGACAACTTAGCCCAATGAAGCAAGCATTTCATGCCTGCTTACAAATTCAGTAACTAATTCAAGCACAGTCCTAGATAATTTGGGGCATGTTGTCAGTATAGTTGAGCAAATAATTCTGAGAACAGTCCTTGACTGCTTAAATGGATTCATCAGAGAAATATGTAAAATCATCATCAAATCAGTAAATAAAAAGGTAAAATTCGAGAATGGTATGCAAAAAAGAATTTAAGATTTGTATGCACAGACACACTGAGACACTTGCTCACTCAAATGAACAGTAAAGCAATGTTCCAAGAACTAGAAGATCACTCGTCATTGTGGGAAATTTACATCAGTTCTTAAATCATTGTAACTGAGTTTGTCAAGTTAAAGATTTCAATACATTTTAGTTGTAAGACAGTAAGACATTGAGATCTAAATATATTTATGTGTATTTCTCTACTAAAAAGGGAAAAGAGAGGCAAAATACATCAAATTTATCCCATTGAAATTATGTATTGGGCTTTGGTTACTAAGCAACAAGAGCTGCGATAACACCTAGCTTTTTCCATTTGTATCTATAGAACTGTTAGCCTGGAAGCTGCAACAACCTGTATTTAAAAATACAGTTTCATTACAGGCAGATTCACTCTGCCAAAGCCAGGGACACATGGTGAGGGGGAACCCCAAACTCCTCTCAAACCCATGAAAAAAGACTCCATTACAACTGCAGCACAGATGAAGCTTAACTACTGCTGACTCCAAACTGGTAGGCTATAGCTCAGATTTATTTCCAAAAACAGCCAGTAGAGGGTATCCTAACTTTCCATTAAAGATCAAAAATATTTTAACATGCATACCACTTCCTACTGCAAGTAACGCAGAGGGGGGAAAAAAAATCATCTCTGCTCATTCTGTGAAAACATAGCCTCATCACAGTGGTTGTTGTTTTTATAATCAAAGAAACTGGACAGATTATTATTACAGATGGCAAGTAAGAAATTCTCTTTTTTGTGTCAAAGTCATGGTGATGAATCTTGGAATGACTGCTATATTTCCTAAAGCAGATTGTTTAACCCTTAGAAGTCTTTGAAGACTATTCCCTGGTTATATCCTCCTGATTCTCTTTCTTGCAGTGACACTCCTATTTCCAAAGCTCTGTGCACCTGCCATGCCAAATACACCTTTCCAACCCCAATGAGACAAAAAAAGGACTGTGACCAAGTGCTGGTACAAGTATTTGTTTTTAAATCCACCTGCATAGTCAGGAGGGATCTACTTAAGAACCAAAACTTGGGCCCTTGTTTTCACTGGAGTACATTCAAGCCCTTCAAAATAACTCCGCTAGGTCGTCAACCTCTGTCTGGGGCTGCTGCCGTCTCTTGTCACCCTTCAGACGTGCCAGGAATATGTTGAGGGTTGAGGTTATCAACGTCGCCTGCACCTTTTCTCTCTCTTTCCAGACAGCATCTGTTCACCTTTGTGCAGCTGGACATACGTACCTCATGTGACCAAAACATACATGTGTTGAACTCTGAGGTGAGGAGCAGCTGGTACAGGCAGGCACCTCTCCAGTTATGTGTGATCCATCAGTTCACAAGCAACACATTCATAACAAACAGCCTCAGGGAGATACAGCCTGCGTGACTGACCAACGAACCCCTACAATGGAAAGAGGCTAGGAGGGAATGGCAAGGGAGATGAACTCAGGGAAGAAATGTAAAGAATAAGCACCAAGTGGCATAAAGAAAGCTGAACTTAACACAAGGAGTACTGGAGGGTAACCTTAATTTAGATATATGGCTCTACCAGTGAGTCATCAGGCTGTGCAAACAGTCTTCTCTGTGATAATTAGTAGAGCGTAATGCCTTCCTGAGCTAGCCAGACCAGTGCAGGGAGAGTTATGTAGGTGGCTCAACCCAACATAAATTATAAAACCTGATCAACCAACAGAAGGAGCTCTGAAGAGAACAACGGGCTTGAGCTGGCTTATATTCCTTCCTGGTGAACTGGGAATACCCAACATCCTAACAGTGGGCATACAGAGACCAATAATGGGAATCACCTTTGCATGGTGATCCAAACGTCTATTGCAATTGCTGTATCATGCTTGTGTTGTGATTTCAGTATACCACTGTATCTCTCTGCTAAATCAAAACATAGCACTATGTATCACCAAGTATCTTCAAATCAGTATATTTTATATGAAACATTATTAAACCCTCTTCATGGGCTATCTAGAAGAACCTGGTCAGAGGAGCTGCTCTGGACGGCCTCCGCACCTGACAAGAGAGTTCGTCCTGTCCAAAGGCTGCTGGATGGCCTAACGGGCATCCCTTCACAATTTACTCGCTTCACAAAGTTCAGTGCCACACTCTCCTTCACACAGCCCCTTGCTCCCAGAAGTTGGTACCACTTCATGCAGCACGTAAGCTTTTAGTAACTGACTAGCTGAGGATGGGGGAACAGGTCCAGTGGAAGGAGCCACCAAGTTGATCAGAGAGCTGGAGCATGTGATACTCCACGGAGAGGCTAAGAAATCTGAATTTGTTCAACCATAAAACGGAAGACAAAGGAAGATATTATTACTCTCCACAAATATCTAATGGGAGGGTAGAGAAGAGTTAGCTAGACCGTTCATGAAGATGCACAGCAGTAGGACAAGAGACAAGAAAAAACACGGGAAAATTTGATTGGGAAAAAAAGGAGTTAGGTTGGGGTTTGTTATTTTGTGGTGTTCTGGAGGTTTTTTTAAAACCATATGAGTTGTTAAGCACTGAAACAGGTTTCCCCAAGAAGTTGCACAATCCCCACACTTTGAAATATTTTAAGTTCAGTTGACAGGCCCCTGCATCTGCTTTAACTGGACCTGCTTTTAAAAAGTTCAATGCAAAGTAAAATTTAAATAGATTAAAGCTTTCTGCCTGCTGATTAAGTCAATTTAATTCAGTAAATCTAAAGCAATCTATCAACTCTTCTTTGTACTGATAGATTCTCCTAGCCAGAACATATTGTAATATATGCAGTTTGAATATGTTTACGGCAATATTTTAATCTCCACTGTTTTAAAATTTCTTGGAATTTCTTTAAAATTTGTCATGAATTCTTGTCCAAATTCAAATTGATACACACCAACAATGCATTAAGATCAGTACAACGCCAATATGAAAATAATGAAAGAACATATTGCAGGTTAAGAACAATCTCCCACAGCATAAACAAAACCAAATTTTCTCAGAACATTAAAGTACTCTGCAAGCAAATAAACCAATAAAACTCAAAGCAGTGCATGCCAAGAGAATTTAATAACTTGCTGTCCAAAATAGTAAAATTTCATTTCTATCACATGGAGAGGAAAAAAACCAAACCTGTAACATTAGGAAAGAGATTAACCTAGTAAAGCAGATGTGTGAGAATTGGAACACAGTACACTGCAACATAGAAGCATGTAGGAGAGGAATTTACATCCTTGCTAATTGCAGATAGTCCATATTTTCAGTTACAACATTAAAACAAAATCAATTTCAGAGAGCAGCAGTTATGTTAATGCCTGAGGAAATAGAGTAAAGTTTAACCTCTGTGTCTAAGGTTTAAATAACCATTTCAGCAAACTAAACTCTTCACTTGCTGTTTATACTATCATGGCATAAGGAAGATGGAAATTAAAATAATGTCAAAGATCATCCAAACTATCTTATTTTTTTATTGTCATCTACATGCATCTGTGCTGTAATTAAAACTGTGGTTTGTAACTGAAGCACAGTCTAAGTTCCAGTGAAATCATTCAGCGCTGCACAGAAATTACACTATTTGGGAGTATGCATACAAAACCCACTAAAACAGATGCAAATATTTTAAACACTTGCATCTGTGGAATAAAGTGTAGAAGTTCCAATTTTGGAAAATTCAACCCTGCTAGCATTTCTATATGAATAACATGTTCACTGCACTGTTCCAGTGTTAAATTACACAAATAAGATGCTGCACTTGATTTAAATTCGTGCATGTGCTGCAAGTTTAGAAAACGATACCTTGTATCTTATAAAATACCTGCTGGGGGGTATCTTAACATCCTTGACTTTATAGGCTATTGCACAGTAAAGAGTTTGATGTATAAATCTATCCTCTAGCTTAACTAGCCCCATCCAATTAAAAATCAGGTGCAGCTGCAGTTCTCTAGTATCAGAGGAAGGAATCAGGCTGCTAATCGAGATGCAGTCCTCTTCCTTCACATTTACTTGTGTGTTGGGTTTGCGTCTGGCAGGGTTTTGGTAGTCAGGGGAGGAGGCTGCTGGCTTGTACCTGGTGGGGTTTTGGTAGCAGGGGGAGAGCTGCTGGCACAATCCCTGTAAGAAGCTTCGTGAAAGCTCTGCCCCCAATCCTGGCTCCAATTCAGCCCCACTTCTGGAGAGGAGTAGGACATAGGGAAGAGACAACCATGCAGTCAGCCAGGTTACTGAGGAAGGGGTTGGGGAGGCACTCCAGAGCAGCCCTTTCCTTTCAGCCTGCGGTGAGAGAGCAGGCTGCTTCCTGGCAGTCCTCAGAGATCACATGTGGAGAGAAGGTCCATTTGCAGCCCATGGAGAAGCCCATGCTGGACAAGGGACTACTGCCAAAGAAGGCTGTGACTCTGAGGGAGACCCTCACTGGGGCAGTTTGTTGGTGGGAGGACCGCAGTCCACAGAAGGCCCGCACACTAGCTGGAGGAGTTCATGGAGGACTGTCTCCCATAGGAGGGATGCGACATTGCCACAGGGGAGGACTGTGAGGAGCGTTTCCCTTGAAGAAGAAAGATCAGAAATAACATGGATCGGACTGGGACTGACCATGACCCCCACCCTCTGCCCCTCCTGTGCCCTGTGAGGGGAAAGGAGGTAGCAGAGGAATGAAGGGAGGGGTGGAAGGAAGATACATTTAAGATCCTGTTGTTTCTCTCACTGTCCTACTCTGATTGGACTGGTGGTTTAGTGGTTTAATAGTGATTTTGTTGTTTAATTTAAATTGATTTTATTTCCGCAAGTTGAGTCTGTTTTCTGCCCGTAACCGTAACTGGTGGGTGAGCCCTCCCTGTGCTTTATCTCAAACCTTAAGCTGTTTGTTGTATTTTCTCCCGTTGAAGAGAGAGAGAGGCTGCGTGGTACTTGGTTGCCAGCTGGGGCTAAAACACGACACCATAGTACTAGACAAATTGGTAGAGAACCATTTCAGTTGAAAAGAAGCAAATAATCATGATAATGTAATATTTTGAATGACTGACAATACTAAGCAGCTCCCAACCTGGAAAGCAGAACAGATTAAAATGAATTGTAAGGAAAAAGTAACTGTTTTACATAGCTGCTTTTTAATCAGTATCGTAATCTGTAGGTAAGAGTCCATTTCATTTAGTGACATGCAATTTAGAGGAAATAACTGATTTGACCAAAAATTGGCTTTAGAAGAGACATCACTTCAGAAGATGAATGAAATACTAATTATTAATGAAAAGGTTTGGGGTAGAGGTGGGGGGTTTTGTTGTTTTCTTGTTTGGTTGGGTTTTTAAGGGGGTAGTTACAGAAGTTTTGGGAGGGATTTGGGATGCAGTTAGAGGTTGCTGAAGTGAAGAAACAAGATTCATGAAGCAAGCAAAGTAACAGGAGGGTCAGTCTAATCAAGTAATACACGATAATTAACGGTGTCCATCTGGTCTACATGGGAGAACCATGCAGTCTCATTTGGCTTGAGGGTTCTACTTCTTCTCCACCAGAACAGTGCCCTAACCACCAGATAACAGCACATTTTGGCTTAAGCCTCCAAGAAGAGAGACAGATTGATTGTCTATTCTGATGGTTATTTTTGTTAGCAGTCATGAGCTTAGCCTTTCATATCCTCTTCTTCTGTTAAAAGATGCTGGAAATAGAAATGAAACATTGTCTCATTTGGAGTGAAACATTCTTGAACTGAAAATAATTTTAGTTAGGATTTTAGATTTTTTTTTCTTCAGTGGAAAAAAATCATAGACATTGAGTTGATAGAAAGAGGCATTGATTTGAAGTTTGGTCACTGAATTTAAGTTTTTTTTCAGTAAGTCACCTAAAATGAAAGCTCAGAAGCCTTCATCATACCGTAATTCAGTGCTTAAAAGATTATATAGCTGCATAAAAATACCTTTATATTTTTTAAGGGACAGGATAATTTAAACACAACTAATTAGAGACTGAACGAAGCTACTTGCTGCTCATAGTTTGTCATTCAGAAACAGGGCAATTTATTCTTTAACTATGGGAGCTGAAGTGCTAGCCAGTCCAATAATATACAAAGCTCCCCTGCAGAAGGATTAAAAGAAGCTGAATACATTAAGTAAGCAGAATAATATAACTCACGCTATGTGGTCTTAGATCTTTCTGTAAAGGCTGACCCACATAAAGATTCGCTGTATCAGCTGATGCTTTCAGCTACTGTGCTTCAGCTATAGGATTTACCTGTAACATCTCACACTTTCAGTACCAGAACATCCTCATTCTCAAAACCCACTGAAAGATACGCCGAGTTTGGTTATACCGAAGAGTACTATGATAGAAATATTCTTTAAAAAATTCCCTAAAACTAAAGGCATAAAAGACTGACAAAAGAACCAAAATGTTCATGTGCCATGTTTCCTAAAGAATAAAAGACAACTTCGGGGGAACTGAAGGGGGAGGACACCAAGCAAGGAATTGCTTTTTGGTTTTCTGGAGTTTTTTCTACATTATAGACTAACTTAAAACAAATAAGACTTGTTCTCCTAGTATAACTGCATATTTTCTGTCAATCTTCAAAAAGAGGGATTGAAACACCCTAACGCCTATGCTGGAAATAAATAGCAGCATAACTGGGATAGTAGACTGTGAACCTCTGCTTTCTCTGGTACAGATGACGCACCCTTACTACCGAGTCTTACAGTAACACAAAACCGAGAACTAAAGACAACAGAAACAGCATGAAGAAACGCTTTGTGTGCATGGTGCTTATCTCCAGCACAAAAATTGTGCCAAGATTAACATCTAATGTGCAATAAATGGCCCTTCAGTGGACTCAAAAGACATTTGATTACTCCAAGCTTTTAGCAGTACAAGTTGTATGTTTTTATATTTTGAGACAATCTTTTATCTTTCAGTTTCCTACAGGCAACCATATTTCTATTCTCGTAGAAATGTCACAAGGGAATACCTCATAAAAAAAAGGTATTAGGCTTAATGACAAATTTCACGATCACTTTACTCTAGATGCTGTGCTTATGAAATTCAGGTATGGAGGGTCAGAATACCCAAAACAAATGACACCTCTAGCCTCCCAGATGATTTTTTTTTTTTTCAGATGAAGGTTTAATGTATACATTTCATGATTTAAAGCATGACCAATATCCAGAAAACAGAAACATTTTCAAGGAAGTCTTTATTTAGC
>NW_010406338.1:0-25844 GCF_000710305.1 Buceros rhinoceros silvestris | reverse complement strand
GCTGAACCTACTTGAAAGTAAGACAGGTCAAACGTGGAGTTTCTTCTTTAATAAGCACCTTAAATTTCACAGGGAGGTGGGTAGGCACACATGCTTCATTTGCATAGAACACTTTAAAAATGAGCAAATGACCCCTGTGCTTTAAGTTGGCAAGGGCTGTCTTTCAGGTTTTGCCACAGGTAGCTTTATGGTCATACACAGAACTAAGATACATGGATGCCTATGATAAAGGTCATAGCTGAAACAGAAGTAGCTGCTTTCATCTGACTTGACAAAGAAGAGTTCCTAACACAGCCTAGCAGCGTGATGATTTTAAAGATCACAGACTCAGAAAAGTTGCACAAGCTGTTCAGTCTGAGAAGACAGCTTACATACAGAAGTTCTTATTCATTAATGTCTAGTTAAAGGGCAACTACATCCTAGCGAGGCAGGATGAAGGCACCAGGTTTTAGAGTTAGAAAATTAATTACCAATGGCTAGGTCACCATATCTCTGTTTCCCTTGCCCCACCTTTTTTTGTTTTAATAATCTGTTCTTGTAAACTCTTCTGTGCCACAGCATACTTACAGCTTGTTGCTATAATACCTCTCATATCAGAATCCCAGTCTCAGCTGGCCCATAAAACAAAGCGTCAAAAAAAATTTTCCAACTAGCCTCAAACTTTACAGTTTTTCAGCTAAATGTATGTTCAAATAATGGGTAAAATCTGTCTTCTAAAAAAAAAAAAAAATCAACTGCATGAAGAAAAATAATCTCCCAATTTTCTTCTGCATGCTCTTCCATTTGAATGTTCTTCCCACCCTATTTTTAGAAGTTAAATGCCCTGGTGTAGAAGCTGAGCATTTCCAAACAGTTCTAAGACCAACCTTAAGTCATGCTAATAATGAAAATACAGGGATAACTATGTATTAGACCAAAGCAATAGTCTATTCACCCCGGGTAGTTTAGGAACACCCATTTTCATCCACTATCAGAGTGCATGAAATCCCAACAGTCCAGAGTAAACTGAAACATAAGAAACAGCTTGTTCTGGAAGCACAAGGATACATCTTACCTTTTAGAACACCATTTCTGGTTAGTTTAAACCACACTTTGCTTGAGAAAAAATTGCAGTGCTCAGTGCTTTGCAGGTAAATAAATGCAAGGGCTGTAAAAGGATAAGAGCCTGGTCTTCCAGGTTTGAAAGGGGAGAGCAAAAGATTGTGGTGGCCATGGCTCTGGTTGTCAGGTCAGGGATGCAGGTTTCTTCTAAGAGTAGGATAGGCGTAGAAAATAACAAGGAAGAAATAGCAAAAATTTTGCCCTTCTTAGAACTGTTTTTGTCTAGCTCTGCTGCAACCAGCCAGGGATCTCCTCCACACTCTCAGCCACAATGGAAGAAAGTTTGGCTCCTGGCTCAAGATAGAATCTGCTATGTCCAACTCCCTTCTCAAATATGTGTTTAAATCCAGTATTTACTGAAATGAAACTTCATGACACTGCTCTGCTTCCATCATCACCATGTCTTCCTCTGTTTTCCTCCCTTAGGAGGAAAAGGGGAAAAGGAGATCTAGAATGGAGGAAAGTAGAACAGGTGAACCCAACCCAGACGTGGACCTCATTATGCTCACTTAATTAGGGAGGTAAACCTTACCTACAGGGTGAAAATACCTGCCTTGAAACACAGTCTATCTAATGGTAACCCAAGGTTCATAGGTTATCATTTTCAAACCAACCAGCATAACTAGAAAAGCACATTGCTCACTTCCTGCACCCTAGGCAGCTCCTCTCATACATTTTGCAGCAACATGCTCTATTCATTACATAACCACTCTAAGCATAATAACAACAATAATAATACATATTCACATCTATGTTTTTGTGCAATTCTCTCTAGGTATCCCAAAGAAAAGCTCATTAGCTTTCAGCATAAGTAACTCACTCTTTCACCCTTAAAAAGGGTACGTGGCATCTTCAAAACAGATATTGGGAGAAAAATAGACTCCTTGTTTAGTCATTTCACAGCCAACCTTTAAAAGGCCTGAATTCTCTCTCTCTTAAATGATAGCTTTTCCATGCCTTTAACAACTGCAAGCCAAAAGTGGTTTCTATTCATGTCATATTTTAGACAATCCAGCAGAGTATCACAGGTGAGAACACAGATTTATACAATGACATACAGAAGCTGCTGTGCCTTTTTTTTTCTTCACTCCTTTTTAAAGCCACTATTTGACAATGAGCAGAAGTTTTTCTAAGGTAACTACAGTATGTTATTCTATACTAGGAAAAACTGTTAATGTAAAACATAGCAATACGTAGGAGTAATTCAAATTTTTCTTTTCATGCATTACTTCACACTTTCCAACATTACATTTGGTCTGCGATCATGCTAGCCCGACATCTAGCTTAGCTAGAACGCAGTGAAATTTTCTATTTTTGTCGGAGCTTGAAAAAAATCCTTAAACCAGTTTATCGCCTACATCTTTTGCTACCTACTTTTCAAAATTAAAGAAAATCTGTCCTTCTTTGGAAGCTTGTGACACATTACAACCATTTTGATCCAATGAAAACCAACTGTTTATTCCTATTTGTTCCTGTGCTCCACAGGGATTTTTGGTCAATTTACTGCTCACCATGTGACAATTTAGGAGGGACTAGAACTAACTTAACTTTTGATATGGTTATTTCCGGACCACTCAAAGACTTACAGGAGTTTTTTTAGGAGCTATGCACAACTCATTAATAGAATTCTAAAACATAGAAAGTTTGAACTTCCCTTACGTTACCTAACAAAAAAAAATCTTGATAGTCTCTAATGCTTAGGATCGCTAGTGACATTGTACTGATTTGCTAAAATGCAAACTGAAACTGAAAGGAATAGCCAGCCAGAGAATGTAACATTTTATACAGTCTCAGTCACCTCACTGAGTTTCTTCTCCAAGAGTATGACAGAATTATTTTTACTTATATGTCTATAAAATCTTATTTACTCTAACGATCTGATATTCATTTGCTTCAGTGCCTCATCTTTTGACCCTTTCTCTAATCCTCTCCTTGATCCGTAAGAGGATGCACCCTACCTTGGCATAACTGGGACTTTCCACCTTAATTAGTTTTTGGCACCTTGCTCATGCATGGCTCTGGCAGCCTACGCACTCTCCTAAATCACTCATTAAAGAAACAATATGCAGGAAACGAACAGCTGTTACATTTAGAGCTGCAGTGCTGAGTAAAACTGTTTTATTCTTTTTATCGTTTAAATTAAACATGCCTGTTTAAATCCCTCAGTGACTTCCCATTCACCTCCCACGGTAAATCAGAACCACATGCTTCTGAAGTGCAGGATTACAGATCAGTATCTTTTCTATAATGTACTCCTGCCTCAACCCCGCTTCTGTCTCACCCCATCACCTCCTCCATGGGTTTCTGATTCATTCCTTGGCTCTTGCTTAGACCAAGCTGACACAGCCAAGCTACAAGCCTCTTCACCGCCTTTGCCCAGAAGTCTCTCTTCCAAATAAGCAGAAACAAGTGGGTTTTTTTGGTTTCGTTTGGGGGGTGTTGTTTGTCTTTTCTCTTTGCCCTAAGCACTACACCAACACACCCCCCACAAAAAAAAAAAAAAAAGAAAAAAACCACCTAAACCACCTACACACCAACCCAACCCACATTTTCTGAAGGAACAAAGAGTTTGAGATGAGAGTCCAAGACAATCTTTTACAGCCTCAGGACAATTTTAATTCACTCCTCACACCTTTTGGCCCACATTTTAGATTAATCTTTACTTCTTATGTTCATTCTTGGTTCTGTTTCTCCCTTACGTATTTCTCTTTAGCAACTACAAGCTGGTGTACAACAGCTCAAAGTTCCATTCAGGTATCTTTTTATTCTTCAAAGGCTCATACCCTTCTGCCTACTCAATCTTCTTTATGAACAAAGTTCTGGGATCTCCCACTCAGCAAGACCATAGCAAAAAAAAAATAAATAAATGTTATAAAAAGATTCACTGCTGGAAAATGCTGACAAAACATCAATAAAGCATCACTTGTAGGACAGAAATAGCAGTAAGGTATCTTAATAGAGAGCATCTGTCATTCACCTTAACCCATGAGAGTATCTTCAGAAAAAAAAAAATTTAAAAAGGCAGCAATGTTAAAATATGAACTCAGGAAAGAGTAGTTGCCACACCTATGCAACATCTGCTTCTCGTGGTCCTGCTACCATTTTTCTCTCTACCTTAAACAATGCTACAACTGTACATAAACAGCAGTTGCCTTCTCTACAAACTCTTTTTGTTACCTACCTCCTGGAACTTTACCATACCATCTATAACCAAGGTGAAAGAATAGTAAAGAATTTTATCCCTAAATAAAGAAGTACAAATAGTATTTATTTGGCTTGGCTTAAAACATAATTTGGGAAGGTTTACTCTATATATAGCACCACAATGGAAAAGAAGGTGTTGAACAGACACGTCCAAGAGACTTTTGGGGAAGACAGCCCAGCTCAAGACAGAATTGAGGAAAAAGCTGACTATTTCTGTTTGCATTGATCTGTGTGGCTGATTGCATGTATGTTTGTTGCATACATGAGACTGTGTACACACCTACTGGAAATACATTCTCGCTCAGGACCAGCTGGACCTTGGGGACATGGAGCTGCAGCCACCTTGCTATAGTTAGGCTACCAGATTCAGCTATCCTTAACTTCTACCTCATGTTAAGCAAATAGTGTGATTTCCTTCTGTAACGTGTCACTAAGTAAACCAAATCAGAAAAGGAACTCCTTTAGTAGGGCATCAGACATCTATCAGCCAGGTGTGAGGCTTCGGAATACATCTTCAATCAAACTAAAACCCCCAGTTTCTCAGTCTTAAAAACCAAAATAGAAAGGGGTGTTTTAATAGAGTAACCATAGCTACTCTGCAGTGCTCGCAAAATATTGCCCTCAAACCCAAGCAGATTCTACTTTGCACATACTTAATAGCTAAAGTCACAAAATATAGGCTATTGAAAATAAGTAGAGAAAAATACATACTCTTCAATATGCAAAACTGACAGATAGCAAAATACGAAGTTTCCCCACAAAGTTGTTTGCTTATTATTCTGGTCAGCAGCTCTTTTATGTGAAGCTTACTCATTTAAAGGGCAATTTAATAAAGCCTGCATTGGTAACAATATATGCCTGTAGAAAGGTCACACTCCTCTTTTCCCTTCCCTCTTAAACTCACTCTCCTGACAGGCAGGCATGTATAAGCAAATGAAGAATGCATAGTAGGATTATTTCACTGGAAAAATTAGATAATTTACTGTTGCCTGACATGTCTTACAATGCATATAAATTCAAGAACTGTGCCACTGTCTCTCCTCCAGCTAAGCCACATATTAGTTGTGCCCTCACATTATTGAAATCCTCAAAGCTGCTGTCACAAATTAGAAAAAAAAAAAAGGGTCAAAAGAGGTAACCAGATTGTTGCTTTAGGCCTAATGTATAAAATATACACAATAGCAAAAACACTCCACTGGTACCCTTTCAACACACAATCAAACAGTATACTCTAATGCTGTTTAGTCCAACATTAAATTACTGCCCAGTAAGACTTGTTTCTATGAATAGGGTTTTTCATGAAACTCATGTCAGCTTGGATTTAAGTACCTCTCTGCAGTGTCAGCAAGCCCCTACTACTATCAGAACTGTGCTGGTATAAAAGAATAAAAGCGAAAGTTTGAAACAACTCTTTATATGGAGTTGTTTATATCTATACCCACACATCAGGATTAATTGATTTTTTAATTCAGTTTTAAACATAAAAGGATGAATCAGTTTTATAAAACATTTGAACCTGGATGACTCTGAATACAACTTCAGAATTTGCAAGAACTTGCAGAATTTAGTAGCTATGCCACTACAGCCACGTGATGGAGATGACCAGAAAACCAAAGGCTTGTTTATTTTTAAAGCTCTAAAAGAGGATCCAATAAAGAACTCCGTCTGCAACTAAAGCTTTAATACTATCCGTGTCAGGGAAATAAGATCACCAACTGCCAGTACCTTTTGACACTCAATAGCTCTATTACACAAAACACTTTTTCTAAAGAAAAATGCTTTCAAGAATTAGTGCAGTTGCCTGAAACCTATTAGCAAATCAAAAAATTAGTTTGTGGACAAAAGGTTTTACATTTCCCTGAAGGCCACGTAAGAAGTGATGGCAAGCTGAAATATGGTGGTTTCAAGATAAAGCCAAGTCCAGCAAACACCCACTGGTGGAGGATATGGAAGATGATCAAGCCAACGATCACGACAAATACTTTAATTCCCTCAGAAACAAGCAGGATTTAATTCCCTCAGAAACAAGCAGGACAACCCAGGTCACCTCAGCGTTCAATAATTAGCACCTTACTTGTCATATACTGAAGGCAAGAGGGGCTATCTACAAATATTTTACAGGAATTATTACATAAAGTATTGTTAAAGGAACACTAAAACTGCCGCATCAGTTAGAAAGTTGAAAGCATCAGTTGACACACCCTCTGTCCTTAATGTACAGCTGCCTTTCAACCTTTCTCCTCCTCTTCCCAAAACATTCTCAGAAGGGCATAAACTGTGAATCACATTGAAAAGAATCAGTGAATGATGCATGGCTCTCCATGCTGGGACGCACTACATAGAGTCCCGAGGCAATTGAAGACTAAGACAGAGGAGAAACAATTTGTATTGTCATTCCTGAATTTTAGTCCTGATTCTAAGTCTCTGGTCCCATACTTAGAGCAGCAATTACAGGCAAAAGTGTAAAGTAGTAATTTCTGACAACTGTATTTAGTCTAAAAATTAATGCAGCTGACAATTTAGTCGGTCACTGCATAACCTGCTTTTACCTCACAAGAAATGATGTACCTGTACATCATTTGCAGAAGTCATCTCTTAACAAGTTGTCCTTTACCCACAGAAGTAGTAGAAGAGCCCAGGTGTACGGTTTAACACATGGCTGCAGGTGCCACAAGCTGTGGCATGCAAGATGATTATCAAGACTTAACAGGTCAAAACATAAAAAAAAGTCTTAATCTGTTCCCATTTGAGGCACCATAACACAGTGCAAAGACCATTTTTGTTTGAATGGCACTGAAAAGTTGTGCAAGATCACAATTTAACATTTCACGTTATTTAACATTATATGGTGAGAAAATCCATTTTTGAGTAACTGTATCAATTTTCATCAGCCAAATCTGTCCAAAATATCAAACTTAGAGGACATTATTTGTGTATTAGAATTCGGTATCAAAATAAATAAAACTATATGAACAGCTTGAAAGATAGCTATACAGATTTAACAAAAATTTGCTTTAACGGTCTGTCTAAAAAAACTACGTGCTGCACCAGGAAGCCTTGCTGAGAGTTTCTGGCAAGTTAAATTTAAGTCACAGGAAATACAAATTCACAGATTTCAGCTCTAAAGATGTCGTCAATGATATTTATACGCTTTAAGCCAAGTCAGAGCTATTTTCATTTAAAAAAAAAAAATCTACTGCAGCTATTGACAGAGAAAAATTAGTGCAATATCACTCCACTTTTTTTAGGGACAGTAAAAGAAACAACTTCAACTCGTTCATTCTACACACACACACCCTGCCAAAAAAAAAAAAATTATTGCTGTTATCTTCAATAGCATTGGTATTGTCTGACCTGACTTCATTCTCCTTTAGAAGCTTGCAGAGTTCAGCAAACCAGCTCAGAAGGATACTGACATGGCCCAATATTCTGTCTGTAGCATGAAACACGCAAGCGGACACGCATTTCAGGAAAACCTTTGGAAGCTAAACCAAGACGAAAAAGTTGTAAGAAGGGGCTGTCCAGGTACTGTAGAGATGCAAGAGAACAGCTGTACAAAGAACTGTGGGAGGAAAAAACCCACTGGTTTAAAACATACATCTAAGAACTCAAAATTATATTTAGTTAATAAATAATATAGTGAAGACTTCAGTGGGAAATACAGGTCACTCTGAAGAATGATTTTTAAATGCTGTCAACTGGCAATTGTAGTCAGTAAATAGAGGTAAATAAAAGTAAACAAAAGGCCTTTATCAACAACCAGCTTGCAAACTTAAGGGATGGGATGCCAAATATAACCTGTGGTACACCAGTAGTAGTTTTAACAACTTACCTGCTCCTGGTAGAAGATTGTGACTGCTTCTAGCCAGAAAAATGGCTATTATTACCCACATTGTCATCACCACACTGCACTGTCTAGCACGTATTAGTCTATAAGAAAACCATTCAGCGACTGCTGTTAATTCAGGATAAACTCTTCTTAAGGAGCCCTGCATTTCAGTAGAGTGCATTACTGGGGAGGTACTGGACCTATATTAATTATCTGTTGGTCTCTTGGTGATGTGAAACGTGTTAATCAAAATACTCCTAGGAGTATTTAGACTCCCAGATACAAAGACAGTATGGCTCTGAGAACCACTGGAATTTAAGGTATAAGTAATTTGGTCATGGAAGTGTTCAAAGACTGTGGAAAACACTAAGCATTTTGAGTAAGTATTGAGTCTTACAAACTGACTTATACGTATAAGTCTTTTTTTTATTTTCTTCAAGCTAAAAGTACACAGAAACAACTGCTATTGTTCAGCTGATGTGCAGCAGCAAGTTGTTAAACCAGTAATTTCATCAGGATCCTGAATGCCCTTTTTAATTAAACTCCTGTAAACTGGTGTCCCCATCTCTTAGTGGAGAGGGTACTGAAGGAGGGAATCTGAAACCATCATGAGGCACAGGCAGAAGGAAAAAAAAAGGACTTTGTTACCGAATCTGATATTGTGATAATACAAGTCACAGAAGAAACTGGTAGCCCCTAAACTGAGGTCATTTCACACATCCCACCAACATAAAACTGTATGTGATGCATCATAAGCAGACCACTTCTAAAAATAATACAATTCATTCTGAATATTTTGTTCTGAGCTGATCCCAGTGCTCAGCAGAAGAACAAATAAGACGTGCTACATGCTGCTCGGAATTTTATTTTTGCTTTTAAACTAGTATCCAGTAAAGATTAGGCATGGTAAATGTAGACCCTGTGTTTACATGGGCTTCATGTTACTGGTAGCATATATGTTTATTACATTTTATTGGAACTAATATTTACTCCTTGATGGTTTGTTGGGGTTTTTTGTCCTCCTCAACAGAAACAAGTCTGGCTTATTCAATCTTCTGCATTTTGTTCTGTGTAATGGTCTCTCCAAAGGATATTCTACATTTTTCTTTCAAACATTTTGAAAATTACTCATATGCATCTTTCTTCCCCACCAGTGCCCTCCCACTCCCACATCTGCTGTAAGTTCACAAGATTTTCAGTAGGCCATTCTTCTGTTATTACTAAGTTTTAAAAGAAAACATTTCTCCAAAATTAAAATAATTAATTTCTTCAATTTTTTGTTGAATCGGTTTTAACATGTGGCTGTACTCTGAAAATAGACTTGCAAAGTGACACCTTTCCCAGTGTGAAACTGAAGTTTTGCGCACTAAACTTACTGAAAGACACTGCAATACTATAAACCAGATAATGACGACTTCTGGTTCTGGTTTATTAGAAGTATTACGACAATAGGCATAAATACTTCAAACAACAAATCACTCAAATTGGCATTTACCAAAATCAAGATGTACCATAAGTTCCTCCTCCTGCTGCATGCCAACCGCTTTCACGTTCTCATTCTCTCTCTCTCTCTACCGGCATAAAGACAAAGTGACTGCTAGATTCAATGTCATGTTACTGGAAAAGAGATAGCTCAATGACAATGAAAAAAACCTTGAATTTTACTCACAGATGTCCTTCTCTCTAGTCTGTATTAACAAGGCCTCAGTGGACAACTGGGTCCAATCTTGGTCATCATATGTTAAAAATGTAGATATAGGTAAAAAGGAAAGAGTCTAGAAGAGCAAGAAGAGTGATGGAAGATTTAGGAAGCCGAAGAAAAGTCTGTGATGTTCAGTCTCAAGAATGAAAGTAAATTATATGAATGAGAATAGGTAAGACTGTTACAGCAAAACTAGCAACAAGCTGCTTCATAAGAGAGCAGGAAGAAGTACCAGAAATTGGTCTAGCACAGACCAAGGAAGATTTAAGTCAGATGCTATCTTTCTAACAAGACAAGCTGTTACAGCAATTGAAACAAACTACATAGGGACTGTTACAAAGCTCCCAGTGTTAGATTAAATATGCTTAACAAGACTAAATACATTCAGTTACTGTTTACCTTTACGGAGTTCAATAGCAATTTTACTTAATGCCCTGTAACTTCCCATTCCTTCTTCCTCTGGGCTCCTTTAGCATACCTGCAGTCCTGCCTATCCAACTATTTCTGGGTCTAGCCACAAATAAAATTCAGAAGCTGACCATCTATCTTGAAAAGCACGGATCTGTTTGCATAAGCTGTTGGATTTCTCTGAGCGTTGGTGTGAGGTATCTGTTAATTTTCAAGCTAGAGGACTTTTCAGGATTCAACAACCCTGCAAAGTTGTTCAACCAGTAGACCCTACAGACCCTACAGGTGATGGGGTGCAGCACAAATAGTCAAAGTCTGTGTTACCAAGTACTGTACTATAGAACGCCAGCCTTAGTAAAAAGTTTTGGACAACATGAGAACCTTCTTTTTTGAGGCTTTCTTAAGGAAATCAACTGCTTTTCAGACCTTGTTGTTACAGGCCCTCAGATCCAATGTACTGTCAACTCTCATGTCCACGCCCAAAGACAACATACAAATAGAAGCATATCTGTTACACTTTAGAAGACAATCTGTGTGAACAGTAAGAGTTACAAAGGAAAGATTCATACATATTTTGTGCTCATGTGTTTATAATAAGCATATTACTATGAAAACATTGTTCTTGAATAATTTCAGAAAATGAACACGAAAAGTGATAAATATTAAAAAGGATCTTGTCCAGGATTTTGGACTTTGTGTTGGTTGTACCTACCAAAATTCTTTAAAGGGAAAAATATGCCAGGGCAGAGCTTTGTAGAAATACCGTTATTTGTGATTTTCCCTTCTGCTATCTCTCATGCACATTTCTTGTTCATAGGCAAGATAGCACGTTTATCAGTAGGTCCAAAGTAAAGCTATGTGTAATGCCTTCCCCAAGCAGCAGCTCCCACTACAGGTCTATGTTCCCACACTTCGATACACTAACCCACAGCATCATGAGAACACAACAACTGGCAGGGCCATGTTATAAACCAGATCCCTGAAGTGATCCAAGTTAAAAGGAACAAAAAAAAAAAAAAAAGCCAAGGGGAGTTGGGGGGAAGGAGTGTTGTGTTGGTGGCTTTTAATATAAGTTCAGTGATCTGGTGTATAAAGCAGACCAGCAAGCAGTCGTATCAGCACAACTACAAGAACAGAGAACTGCAGCAGGGAATCAGAAAGGAACACAACCAACTTTAGCCCATGTTTACCCCAATCACGTTCCACTCACCCTGTACCAGGCTGACCTCTAAAGCCCATAACAAATCCACAGTCCACAAACAACTGTAGGAATTTCTTCTCCAATGTATTTGTTCTCAGTGGAGGCCCTAGGTATATGGCTGACTAAATGCACGCTGAAATGCATACACAAAGTGTGGGAGAGTTACTCACGCATGAGCTTCTTATAATATCCAACTCTCCCACATGGTGTTCTGCATTAGTTATTACCTATATGGAAATTGAAAAAAAAATTGATGTGCAAGAAAGTTGATTTGCCTTCCGAAAACATTAACTTTGATATTCCCTTAAAACACGCAAAATGTGATACTGCATTAAGAGACATTTAATTTCCCTTGGGGGGAAAAAAAAAAAAAAGAAAGAGCAGAGAGTTGAGAATGCAAGAAAATGTGACATAATACGTAAATATAACAGAAACATTGGTATAGCATTATGTGAAGTGAGTGTCATTAGAGATAAATGATAAAATAACTCATTCAAAATGAAGGACAAATACTAGAAGAAAAACAAGAACGTACACATTCATATACCAGCTGTCTTATTATTGGGAGCTGGGGGGAACCTCTTGAATCAAGAACTGCAGAACAAATGGTCTTTTGTATTTGACTAATGTAGTGACAACAACCAGTGCTGAGGGCCCCCGATGTTGGTAGTTCATGCACTAAATGAATGTTTTTCTCCTCAGTCATTGATTACACCTCACTTTTCCAGCCCCACCCCCCTGCCCAAAAACAGAGAAGTGAGAACACCACAGCAGGGAGCAGAAATGAACAGCTCTTACTCAGAAGTAACAAAGGTATGGTAAGGAAGCAATCTCCTGTCCATGTCTAGATGAAAGAAACTCATTGTTAACCTGTCCCTTTAGAAAGACCAGTGAGCTGGGCCATGCCATTAAGTATTCATTTATAATTAGGTTTTATAAATATACAATGAAGCTATTTTAATACCAAAGAGTACTTAGTAATTCTACATTACTTAAACATGAAGCACTCACACCTATTTCAAACATTGTATCACATACTAGAAATTAATTGAACACTTAGTCTTACTATGCAGAACCTGAAGCGACAGAATAACACACTTCAAACCCCATGAATGGTATCAGAATAAGAATCACAACCAGCTGCCTAGAAGGTGAAGCTCCAGTTTAGCACATTAGCCCAAATACAAAACAAGTTAGCAGAGACAATATTATATGGCATCTTAGGTTTTCATGGTTCTGCATTCCTACAAGATTCTTAACTATTACCAAAATTTCACAATACCTTCTGGTACGATACCTATTCCTGTCATAGAGACAGAAAATTGAGAGCTAGAATTAATCTCAAGAGCATTTGACACATTTATGGAGAGAATACAGATTTAACTAAGGCCTGACAGCCTGCGCTAGGTTTCTAAGTTTCCAAAAATTCACACTAACAATTTTCCTACTTTAGCTTTTAAACTTACAGAAAAGGACTTGAATCAGTGCATTCCTTTTTATCCATAGTGTTTGGTTCTGCCACAATGCAATAAATGCTACATATCTAGTAGTAATAATGTAAAAAGGATGAAAGCAAGAAAGAACAGCTTTACATTCTTTACAAATATACTTGTAGTATGACTGGTATCAAGATTAAGTGTAACCATATTGCAATAAATTAAAATCCACTTAAAAGCTCGACTGCCTTCTCAGTACTGAAGTAACCATGAACGTGTAGTATCACACACCAGACCACATCATTTATAATACCATTCTCATCATCATCACATATGCCATCAGACAGATAATCTGGAGCTTAAAGCCCTATCAGACACCGGAGCTTTAAACCTGGATATTTCTGGCCTTTAATGAGTCCTGCATGAGGAAGAAGTATAACACCTCCCCTTAAACACAGAAGAGTCAGCATTGCCAACGATGGACTCAAAATGCATCCTCCCAGGCAGCACCCACAGCCAAAACACAGCATGCTGCCTATTAAGACAGCACCAGCACTAGGGATCAAAAGTACAAGATTAAGGTCATTAAGGTGTGTTAGCAAGACAGAATATCAGCTTTAAGGATGAGAAGTCAGCATGATCAAGCAAGAAGTGGTCTTTTAGCAAATCTGACACCTCTGGGTTTTGTCTGAGGTCTTCCACAGCGATACAGAGATTTGTGCAACCACCAGATTGGTAAAATACCACACAATTCCAGACAGATTTTTCCAACTACATATACCCATCATCACCCAGAAGTAAACAGTTCCTTAAGCAGTCGGTAACAAAAAATTAATCTTGCAGATTAAAAGACATATGGTATGATCTAAGATACGGAAAGTTTAGTAGTAAGATATTTTGTTTCAAGTTGGTAGTATTTCTCATTTCTAGGCCTTTAACCAAGCATAGCTACAACCAACAGTGACCTCATCGGTTTCAGCAGCCAATCAAAAAATCTATTAATTTAAGCCTAATGCCCAATAAAAACAATTAATTTTGGAATGCATAATCGCAACAGAAATTTTTAATGCCACTACCGCAATAGCAATCACTGCTAGTAATCTGGCATTGGGCAAGAGCAGAAACATAGGCAGAGGAGAAAGAAGAAAATCATAAGAATTAAGTATATCACCTATTATGCAACTAGTTTTAAACTTTCCAAACACCTACACCAAATACCAAAAAACAGTGGAAGGAAAAGCTACTCTGTCCATCTTCAGGATTTGTGGTTAGAAAACATTTTGGACAGGAAGCCACGTTCTCTAAGCTTGTGTTTGTTTTATTCTAATTTAAGTTTCAGCCTAAGGCACAGCCAATTAGAAAAATTTATTAGCTCCATGTGGGATAGGCAAAACTTCATGCTGGATGTTGCTTGATTAAAAAAAAAACAAAACCAACAGTAGGCAAAAATTCTGCACAACTGGCCACTGGCAAGGTACAGAAGCTGAACAGGAGAAAGTACTTCATTCTGCAGGCTAACAGGAAAAAAAAAAAATCAAACAAACAGAACAGTTTAATTGGAGAACATGGTTTCACATTTAGGAAAAAATCTACTTTGTTTATCTAAATTGCACTAAAGTATGAGAGAGAAGGTGATGCAAAGGTGGCTGACAGCATTCATTTTCAGGCAGGGTAGACCATTTATTTTATTGTGTTACCTGAAGTTTGGTTGCAAGGCCCATGAAAGTCAAATGAGTCTTCACTTACTTCAATAGTTTTTGAATCTGACCCAGAATTTAAACAGCATGACTACTTACTTTGTAAGCATAAAGTCTGAAAAAATTCCACTTTGCAGATGAGATTTCCCATGTTAGAGGTGAACCACACTGGCAAAATAAATGCCTCCACACGTTACATCTCTCTTGTGGCAAAAAATATTCTCTCTTACCTGAACATTTTCTTCTGTAACTTGAATTTCAGCAGTGTAAATATAATCAATAAGCATCCTTAGCGTCCAGCCATCGACTTCCTTTATTCGAACTCTCTTTGCTCGGCTTTCACTCATCTCACCTACAAATACAGTTTATTAGTCAAGTAAATTAGATAGAAACACAGCACAAACATAGAAGCTTAATAGCAGCAGAACTTTTTGCATATGATCAATTGTGACAGTAGAACAATTTTAATAATAATAATTCCTTTTCTTTTCCTTCCTCCCTCCTATGCTAAAGGAAGACTTTGTTGTTACCATCATGCAAATACTACCTGGGTTAATACTTTTACTGCAGGCGACTTACTTTCTCCAGTGTACGATACCAGGAAAACATTGTTATCAGGCCTAAATAAGATTTCAATTGCATACAAAAAACATTTTGCTGGCAAAGCAAGCTGTTAAAATACCCTAGCTTTATTACCTTCCTAATCGAAGGAGCATACCTAATGCAGCCTGCAATAATTTTTATTTAAGTAAGAAAAATTATATCCCCACAGAAGAATTAACATACATATTTCTTTACTTGCCTACTTATTATTCCCTTAGCAATCTCACCTCTGTTAGAGATCTGATTTAACAGCTAAGATAAAATGGTAAGCAAGGGAAAACTTGTTGGATCTCATTTTGTGGAGGCTGACATATTGGCCATATGCCACAACTGATCTTCATAGAAAGGCCTACAAAACAGCTTCTGCCTTCCAAAATACAAGGTTTCTCAAAACGCAACATCTAAAGTAATTGCCCAAAAATACCTTTTGAAGTAATGATTATAAACCTTCTCCTATCGACCATATATCTGGTCATCTCAGACCTTTAACCCTTTCTGCATTGACTTGCATTGGGAAGCAAAACGTGAACTATACGGGGTATGTTGGTAGATACATAAACTTTGACTTGGGAAGAGCATATCCCAGTCTCTGGAAACATCCATTTCTTGTTCTTCTGTATTGGATGTATTCTTCTTTCTTCCCCCTAGGCACCTAGACATAAGGGCATTGATGAAGTAACAAATTTAATGTATACACCACCACAGGCAGACAAGATGAGGAAGCGAACAAGAAGATGCTGATCACTGCTGATAATTCCTTATGAAGTCCACGCTCAATTCCATTGTTACCCTGAGGTCTCTGGGGTTGGTGCTGAACAATGCATTTTATAGAGTGCTTTTGGCAAAGGGATCATCACTGAGAAATTTGTTACCATTATTCATGCCTTTTTTTTTTTTCAGCTGAAGGGTAAGAAATGGCATTTTAAATCAACCCTTCAAGTGGTAGAAAGCGCAGAAGACCATCTACAGCAACATACTACTACTTAATGGCAGCACAGGTTGCTAGCATTCTAGGAAACAATGACAAAGGACCACATCAAAACAGCAAAAACCAGCCCCTGTAGAACTTTCTCTTTTCGCCTGGTCTTCTGAAAAATTTCCCTGCACCTTTGAAGGATGATTGCAGCGTGTTCTTTGCAGGTCCCTGTATTCCAAGTTTCTACTTCTAGTTTGACACAGATTAAACCTATTGATCTTCAGAGCATGTATGCTGCAAGTTATTTATTATGCAAGCTGCTGTGGAGGTGGTCCTTTGGGAAAATTGTGTGTGTGGGAGAGTAGAGTTTGATATTCTGCAAGCGTATTAGGTTTGTTTTCAGATTTTGTGTCAAGGCTTCTAGAGCCACGGATAGGCACCTCCTCTGTTTAACAACAGAGCCCAGAACATAAAAAAAAAACAAAAACAAAGATTTGCTTCTACCTTGCATGCTAAACAGACATGCAGTCTTACTACGATTCTAGGTTGGTCCTCTTGTGATCCAGACTCGTGATTAGACAGATCATATGGAGGAAACCATAGATTCGCTTGCTAGGCAGTCTCAGTCTAGAATTCAGTCTGCTGAAGAACTCCATTCATGACTGGAAAGTTGCACTACCATGTCTCCACAGAGTTGTTAATGACAGAAAAGTGTATCATGAACAGAAAGGAAAGCACTGAGCTTATTCAGCCTACCAAGCAGGAGCAGCAGACACTACTTGAGCTCAAGTTACTAAAAGGCTATCTAAAAAGTTTATATTGTTCCTTGAAAAGTAACATAAGGAACGCTTTTCTTTTTTCTTTTTTAATAGAATTTTACAACTGCGGAATGGAAGCAAAGAGAGGAGGTAATTCCCTAAGGATTTTGCCATCACAGAATAGAAAATTAAACTCAGGTCACACTTCACCCAAGCCAGGCCCTATGGCCACTGAAGTGACCTTTCCTCTAAACATTTAAGCATATTTAATTCAGTTCACAACACATATTTCTAAAGAATTCTGCTGCGTACAGAAGGAAAAATTACTCCTAGTAAAACTGTCCCAGGTGCTAAATCTTCCTCCCCTCCCTACCAGCCCCACCTCCCCAATAGGATAATTGTTACTAACTTACTAAATTTTGTAAGTTTAAAAAGCAGTAACTTTTTCTTTCTGAATATTTAACACGGCTACTTCTACCATTAAAAGTTCAAACAGGGAAAAAAAAAAAACCAAACCACCAGGCAGAGGGTTTGATCTCAGTTAATGCTATATCCTGGCCCACACAGCAGTCATTAGGTAATGACTCAGGGAAAGATGGAAGTAACCTGCAAACATGTGTCTAAATATAAGCATCTTCTTTCTAGTCAAGAAGTAACCTTGAAGCATAAAAGTGCAGTTTCTTTACTGTCTTTTCAGTCACAGTTTTATTCTGGATGGAGAAAGATACTTTCCCATTTGGTTGTAGCTGATTAAGGGATCAAATTTGCTTATTTGAATTTGCAGATTACTGAATGACAGTACAAATCCACCTGAGAAGTGTGAATTGAAATGTTGATGGAGATGACAGCTATGAACTTCAGGATTTTTTTTCTGTGGGGAATGGCTGAAACACACTCATGCCACAGCTGGGCCTATGAGAATAGTATAAAATCTGATGATAAATTTTGAAGCCACAGCTAAATTCTCTTTAAACTCCCACAAATTTAGTTCCCCAACTATGCAAGCACTGCCACAGATGTATGGGTTAAATGCTTCCCACCCATCACTCAAGTGAGTGCTCCCACCTCCACTCTGAGGGTCAAAGTCCTATATTTAAAAACACAAAACAAGCAAAAAATTTAGGAGGGACTGAAGCAAGGAAAGAACCAAGATTTGAGTGATTCCATCTGGAAAGCGGCCACACTACTGCACTCACACCCCTAATGGGTAATAACCTTTGTTCCACAAAGGGCAGTCAGGGCAAGCAGAAGTATCTTAACCTCAAAGCATAATATAAAACTATATTCTGAGTAAAGAGCATTTTCAGTGTGACGGTCAACAACAGTTAATCTTTAATGTAAAACTAATGTAAGAGGCTTGAGTTTCTCTGTTACTAAGGTGATGAAAAGGAACTGCAGAAGCAACTGTTTTCATTTTAAATTTTTACTGCTGTCCTTAAAAGTAAGAAAGAATGTATCCATCACTTGAAATGTTTCTCTCAACTGCAAATGCAAACTTGAAGAACTACTAGAGGAATAGAGATTTAATTTTACACACAACTTTAAAGCATTGTTGCTGCCAGTAGTGACTCCACTTCTAGCTTTAGTTGTGCTGAAACATTTGCTTGTGCTGAAACATGTAAAATAGAATAATAATCAGCTGCTTCCCAAGGACACAACAGTATTTCAAATTTTAATTGTATGCAATGGAAGATTGAAGTTATTAAAGTTATTAAAACTCCAATGTGCTTCTGTACTGGTAGGCCAAGAGTCACATTTCTCCCTCCACTTGAGTTGGTGGTCAGAAGCAGTATGTTGTAGAGAACTCTTAATTTCAGACAGTCAACATTAACTACCAAACTGGCACGAGATTTGAGAAGGAAAAAAACTTCAGAAATTAATTTTAACAGGCATTTAGTAGCATTCCCACTTTGACACTGAAGTCCATGTCATTTCAACGTGATTTATAAACGTTATGGAATTAAACCCACAGCACAGGAATTCAGTTCTTCCTGTTGTAGCCTTCAGCATTCCTGTGGTAGCACCAGAGCAGTACCGTGGCTAGCTCGAAGGGAGCAGAGGCAGAATCAAGCCTGCACATTAAAGTTATGGCAGTGATGCAGAGTACATCTGTCAAGGAGAATTACCCTAAAAATACCAAAACACGTGCTCCAGCTAGAGGCTGCCAAAGCCACAGAAAGTCCTCATGTCTACTAACAGCCTAGAGTACTCAAGGTCTGAAGAATTCAGCAACAGTAGCTGTTAAAGTATATAATTTACTCCAAAATTCACATGAAAGTTATTTTTACCTTCTTTTACCTTCTGTGGAGATTGCTAGACCCTTAAAAGGTATAACAACTCCACTATTCCCAGCTTACTTAACACATAAATTTGTTTAAATGCAGAAGACTTTTTAAAGCAGTCATCGTGCTAAAAAAGAGTAAGTCTATGTCCTTTGACTGTCCTCAGGAAACAAAAAATCATTAAGAATCCCAAATGTTCCTATTGGCTTACCTAAAAAGTAAATGAGATCCTAAAAAGCAAAAGCAATTTAATTTTGCACTTTATACAGTTGGATTGGATTAGAACATGGTAAGTATTGAAACATTTGGTACCTGTAAACATGGCATGGAAGTAGGGGCTGCAGGCGGCTAGCACAACTCTATGAGCTGCAATTTCCATGTCTTCAGCTACTATCGTCACATCACACAGCAAGTTCTGACTATTTAGAAATATCAGAGAAGGCAATTTCACGTAAGTGAACTATAACAGATAAGCATACAATATCACACACAATTTCTTTTCCCACGCTCTCAAAAGAGACAGGCAGACAATGTTGGTGAAGCACTGTTTTTAAAAGTCTTACATAACCACATGGCTATTACTCAGTCAGATTACAGATGGTGCTTGGGTACACAGAACTTTCTAAAAATCAAACAACCAAATTGTGATTTCTTGCACAGAAGTTTTTTTGCATTGAATAACCAAAATTTGTAACAGCCCAATTTATAAACCTTCTCACTGTCAGTCTTCGGATGACTATGACAGAAAAAAGGATGTGATATAAACAAACACTAAAAATTTGAGCTAAGAAGTAAGACTTTACAGAAAACAAAGAATCCAAACTTCAGTTCTGATGCCTGTGTCACATTACGCTGGAAGCTCATGCCTACTTAACTGCTCAAAATCACTACCTGACCATCTCTATTATTTAATGTTTTCCAAGCATTTTTCACACACAGCACATGCACGGAATAGCAATTATTTTTCTCCACTCTGACCAGTTTAGAATTTATGGTCAACTTCTTATCTTCCGTGACTTTTTATCTTCATTACATCCATTTTCATTCTTGTCCTTTGCAACTCTAATACATATATCCTCCTTCTTCTGTTGCCATAACATAACATCTCATTTACAATTATTCTTAATACAGGTATACAGGTGTTTCCAATGCAGTTTACAGCTATTGGATATAGCTCTTCCATTTAAACCCACCAAAAAAGATGTATAATAGAAGGTAATAACCATACCCAAACGAAACACAGTTCAGAGGAGCTTGAAAACAACCATTAAACTTATTATACAAAAATCAAAACAGAAAACTGCACGAAAGAGGCCATCAGATACCCAGCTTTTTCAGACACCTGCACTTATCCTGACAACAGCAACAAAATATTTTATACTTAGCTGCACAGAAATACCGAAGATAACAACGAAGCCAGAAGCAACAGAACTACATCCGTGCAAAACTCCAGATAGTTAATTACACTGAGCAGATATAGACATAGTAACTTAGAGCTAGTCCAGATACTTCTCTGCTCTGGAACTGCATTAGGTGAAAAAAATATGCTCTGCATTACTACAAAGCTGACAAGCTAAATAAACTACTAAATAAAGAAATCACCTTATAAACTTAATCCTGTACTCTTCTCCAAGCATCTTGTGGCTTCCACAGCAACTCAGCACCTTCATTTCAGGAGGGCACACCGATTTATTTTAGAAAAGCTTGGATTTTGAAGCACTACTGTACTAATTTGCTTGTATGGAGTGACTGAATGAACAGAGCCATGGAGGGTACACCATCTTGGTAAAGGAAATGAGAAAATGAGATTGGGGGGTGGGGGGAAGTATAGATTTAAGAACAGTAACTCTTTACCTGCTGGCTGGTTATTCTTCATCAGTTTGTATTGAGAAAAGTCATTACCCATGTGTTCAAAAGATTTTGGTAAAGTCTTGTTTGTAAGAATGGATTTTAGCAAATATAGGTAAGGTCAAATTCCATTGTGATAAAAGCAAATTATAATGAAGAGGAAAGATAGGCATCAGAGTGTAATTTCTTCATATGTCAAGAACTAATTAGCTATCCTAATGATCTCTCTGACTTAGTGCTGAGGTGATGGTAATGAAATGACAAAAACTACCAAGGACAAAATTATGCAAATTTGTCAAAATTTGAAGGCCCAGAAAAGCCCTCCTATGAGCTAACAGGACCAGGCAACTTGACACAGGCCAAAAGCATAATATAAACTCACAGAGACTTAAGCATTCCCAAACCAATGTATTTTAGATGCTTAAGCAGATGATTTCTTCACTAGTTATCCACTCTCTGGAGTCTATACCTCTGGCAAACACCTGCTTATGCTACACAAATGAAAAGAACTGAGATAGAAACCACTTTAAAAAAATGTAGTCAGTAAAATTGGAAAATATAATTTACTTGATTAATATTAGGTGTTCATTTAGAGTAATGAAGTCTGAAACATTTCTAAAACATTTCAGTTTATTATTTCAAATAAATAAATGCAAATATTAATGTTTATAATCTTACCTAATTAGCACTTACCATTTTAAGAACTGTATGCAGCTTAAACAGTAAACACTGCCGCATCATCTATCTTATTAAATAAGAACTACAGTCAAGTTGGTGTGGCATTGCTCCTGCTCCAACTTTAACCATTTATACATGTAAGACAAAATTGCTCAAATTGCTTTCTACAGCAATTCAAATTTAGGTAACCATGGAAACTAAAGTATATTCTGAAAATCGTCCACAGCTTTCAACAACACACCCTGCTGGAAGACCACGTACCTTTTACTCACAACACTACAAAATGCAGGTAAGGTTTCTGACTTCTGAAACTGCTGTAAATGGGAAAACTGTTTCTTCATCTAAGCTCTTGCTCATCCTTAGGAAGTCATGGCTACTGGCTCTAGCCAGGCTTTCTTACACTGCTTAAGACACTCAACCTGGTTACTGAGGTCCTTGAAAAAGCCAAGGGTGTAAGTAAGGTGAAGCAACAAGTATCAGTCCTTGCAGCATAAAGTAATGAGGCTGTTAACATACTAGAAGGATAGTCTCTGCTCTTATCCCATTATCCTCAGACTATGGGAGCCTTTGAGATGGATTTAAGTAACTTATAGTCACCGTATGATTATCTCAAATCTTCCAGTACAGTACAAACTGTCACAGCCAGATAAATACATTGATATGATCACAGTTATCTACCATGGTATTAAAGATTTACGCATACGGAAGAGTGGAGATTAAAGGAAGAGGCATACTTTAATAGGGTAGCAGTTGCTGTCTTTATTTTCAGGAGAAGCCTCTCTAGTTTTGAATCTTACATGGAAAACAACAAAGAACTACAGGATTTTCACACCCTCCAGTACTGTCAATGCTAGAGCAGCGTTTTATTTATTTAATTTCTCCACTGCTGCTGTTAGTTATAAAGCTGAATTACTGTCACTGATAGTTGTGAGTCCTAATTACCACAGCTCAGTTGTGAGCTCTAATTACCAGCTGTCACAGTTTTCAATGCCATCTCACCTACTCATATGTAGAAAAAAAAAATCACTATGGATGCTAAGAACAGCATCAGCACCAGTCTCCCCATTTTGCTGAAACTGATGGTAATATCACTCAAGGTCTTACAAAACTTTGAGAAAAGTTACTTTCACCATTTGATCATCAAGTTCATCAGTTTCTCCCAGTGACGAGCAAAAGATAACTAAGAAAATAAACCACACTACCAGTTGGTTTACATTTATTAGACTGTGGCCTATATCTCCAGACTAGAAAACTTTAACATTTTTCCACTTCACAGCCTACCACAAAAACCAACAGGCATACAAAGAGCCTTAGGCTCAAGTAATTTTTCATCTATCCAGGATCAACTACATACAAGACAGAATCAGTAGCTTTAACTCCTTAAATACAACCTCCAAGTATTTTTCAAGTCTCATAAACCTACTTTTGATTAACTCACAAGGGGCAAAAATGTACTGCACACATTACAACTATCATCACATGACTACCATTCAGCTATTACTTCATTGTATATTTAATTCTTCTCACCAGCTACACTGCTGGAATTGCATGTTCAAATAAATAAACTATTATTAACTTAATAAATGCAAATGGAAGTAAAAATGTACTCTGGACTCCAGACAGATGTATATAGTGAAGTAATACCTTCTTAATTCATTCATGACTTTAAAAGCTTTCTTCATGTGCCATGGATTTACTGTGATAGGACAGTGAATTTCGGTGTTATCATCTTTTAGATCCAAGGGCTTCTGATGGCAAAGTTTGGTACACCTGGAAAAAAAAGAAAAAAAGAAAAAAAAGAAAAAAGAAGAGAGTTAATACTTCTGTCTAATCTCCAGTTCTGCCACTCTTACTTTCTCCACTTTCATCTTGGGGAGGAGAACTTGTGCTTCAGCTTCTTTACTCCAAGCAGTTTTGGTTTCCCTATTACCAGCAGTGTGGAGGAGTAGGTAGAATTCCTGACAGAGCAATAAGTTGGTAACCAACACTAGTGCAGTTGACAGAGGCTCTCAGGGCTAACAATAATCTCCACTAAAGAAAACATGAAGATGATGCTCTAGAATATTTCCAATAAGCTCTGAAGTGAGGGGAGATTCAGAGTCCAGGAACTTTCAGCCCAGTGGACATACAGATTGATGGCAGAATGCAGCATCCGTCGCCACAGTCTCTCAGTGCCTTCACTGCCTGCAAGACAAAAGCTACTCCCTGCCCTTTCACCAGGACCTCCCTTACTGGTTCACACAGCTTCCAGTACATCTCTGACAGGACGACCACATTATGACTACTGTGATTCTCCAGGTTCTCCCTAGCAAAGGCATGAGTGAGTATGAGAAAAACCTGGTAGTTCTGCAGATCCACTCCACGTCTTCAAAGGAAAAGAGACCAACCTCTTAATTTTTCCTACTCTCAAAACCACAAAACAAGAGAAAAACTCAGCAGTGTGAAAAATCATTAGCTCTATCTACAATTATCTCTTTCGAAAAGAAATACCAAAGTTCTGCAGACACTAATTTCTCTAGAAAAATTACTCTGTCACTAGGACTGTCCAAACAGCAAAAGGGTTTTGCACGCCAAGTCAAACCGTTGAGTTTTGTGGTTACAATCACAATGTTATTCTCACAAGCCAAATCCTATTGTTGTAGTACTTAGAAAATGCTTAACATCAGCAATGTTTTCATCTACACTACCGTAACCTTATTCCCAAACCTCTGAGCTGGAAGTAAGCAAAGTCACTAAAGTCACTTGGTGAGACAACTGACCCTGGTACATCAGAGATCTGATTTCAAACGAAAAAAATCAATCTTACTTGCTTTAGGTAAGAATAGTCAAACTGAATGTTTGCATTGACTCCCGTGATTCCAGCCCCTCTTCTACCATGCCTAAAACTTCTCACTTGGGCATTTCTAGGGAAGCTTAAAAGGAAAAAATTAATAATAATATAAAATTTTAACCCAGAACTTTATATTCTGCACACTACAACAACATGCAAAGTAGCTGACTCTCCTTTTCTTTCCAGCTACAAAACTAGCTACATAATTTTGGAGCAAGACAGCACAAAACTGCATGAAGCAACAAAGGAATAGAAAAAGTCTTTGTAAAACACTGGCTTACAAAGGTCCATCTACAGAACTTAAACTACTACGAACTTATTACATGAAACCACTATAAATTAGAAGTTTCAGCTCTATTTTGAAAATTATAAAACTCACTAGTGAAAAGGGCTAAGTAACAGACAGCAATTTTTCATCAACTGGGAAAAAAAAAATCAAGTTACATGTTAAAGAGCACATATACATGCTGTTGTATGGAAATGATAAAAAAGACATCCTCTCTAGCAAATTCCTTCAGACTGAATATTATTCTTCCAAATTATGTGACATTCAAAAAAATTATACACAGAAATTGGTGACATTGGGAAACATTCAAAACACCAGAGACTAACTGTGAGGAAGAGACAGAGCTTTTAATTATACCACTGATTATCAAGACCAAGACAAGAACACTTCTTACATGGCACCTTTTTACATCCCAAAGCAATGCATCAAATACCGATGTGTGCATATCTGCATATGTATACAGACTATATACACAGCACATACAGATACACAGAGGAAAAAAAAGTGGCCAGAATTGCCCGGAAAGAGCTGCCAAGCAACCTGAATAGATAGAAGAGCTCCTATGAAGCGTAAATTCATTTGCTGAAGTCTCATTAGTTTGTGACAAAAGATGACTTTGTTTTAAGGTAATGAAGCCTACAAAACCATCAGTCATATGCCTTCTGTTCTGAGAACTGCTAGTCTGCCTGAAGTTACTGGAATCTCCATTTCACCAGCTGGGTCAAAGCTGTCTGCAATTGGTTCCCTTTCTTTTATTCTCAAGAGCCTCACCCACAGCCTACCTGAAAACCACCTCCTGAAGGCGCAGGATGAAGCTACACTGAACTGGAGCACATAAAAGACTGGACGAACCTAACTGAAGTGCAGCTGGAAATACACGGCTTGCCTAGTGCACTGCTACTAAAGATGCTTAACTCAATAACCAGAAAACCGAGAGTGTGATGAGCATGACTGCTGAGTCAAACAGGGAATAATTCGGAACCACATATGGAGGAAGCAGAAGGAGTGAGGGGGAGGAGGGAAAAAAAAAAAAGAAAAAAAAAGAGCCTGTCCCCGCAAGCTGGA
>NW_010406337.1:68577-71790 GCF_000710305.1 Buceros rhinoceros silvestris | reverse complement strand
CAGACTGGTTTGGGTTGAAGGGCCCTTTAAAGGCCATGTAATCCAAGCTGCTGCAGTGAACAGGGATTATTCATACGTAAGTTCAGGTAAAAACCTTTTTTTTGAAGGAGAGGTTTTGCTGCATGAACACACGTGGCTTGTCGGGGCCTGTTTGGGGAGGGGAAAAAAAAAAGCTTCAAACCCTTTTCACATTTTTCCCTCTGGGCTGTTTCAGTGTGGTTTTTATGAAGTAGCCTTGAGCAGTGATTCATTTAGTTCTGTTCGCTCAGCAGAACTGCAAACCAGATTGTTCCTTGTGGAAGGGTGCAGAGCAGGCACTGTTTGCTCTGTTGAGGTTTTGTTTCGTCTGCTCAGCTGAACCAGTCTCTGTCATCTGTGAAGTTCCGGTGAGGTGTTGAAGTAGCCGGGTTCCCCTGAAGGCTGGAACCCCGGGTGTAGGTTTGGGTAGCATGTTACCAACTGGGGGGGAGTTGGATCGCTTGTCCTGCTGTAAACAATGGAGTGAATGGCTGTTTCTCAGAACCACCCTTGACTGGGTGGCTTTGGGGGGTGTATCAACAACCCAACCCAGTGCTGGGTGTTTCTGTAGCGATAGTATCTATGGATTCCGTGGGGAAGTTGTTAGGCTGGGTGCTAATCGAGTCGAGAACAAAAGACAGACCCATCTGCCAGTTCAAGCCTAGCGATACCACCAGCAGCTGCTAATAAGATTTTGCTCTCCAAAATTACATCTTTCATGTTTCTGGTTCATTTAATTTCCCATTTAGACTACCTCGAAGTTATTAACAACGTTGGAACATGTTTCCATTCAGTCCCCCAGAAATGAACTGAAGGGAAGCGGGGTATCAAACAGCGTGCTCGGCATCCCTGGCACGTTGCTGTCTGCCTGTGGACTTCCACACAGCTCCTGTTGCCAGCCCTGCTGTCAGGGAGCCTTTTCCAGCAGAGGGCACACTGCCCTCGCGCACGGACAGTCGGACAGACAGACAGACAGCAGCCTGGACACCCAGGGTGACCCCGCACCTCCTCTGCTCCATGCTGGAGCACACGCATGTGCTTTAGCTTCCTCCTCGCCAAACCATTCCCGGGTGTGTGTTCTCCTCGCTTCACTTGGCGCCTCGCTGCCTGGCTGCCCAGCACAGCCCAGTGCCTCTGCTGGGAGCCGGGGGAGCGCTGTTCCCACACCGACATTGGAAATCGGTTTTGCTTGCTTACCCATTTTCAGGGTAGCAGAAGGGTGGGCGTGCTGCTGCGCTTCGTGTTTGCATCCTGTGTAGTTTATGGCATACAAGTAGTAGCAGTAAAATGAGGCACATATTGGAGGGGAGGGAGGGAGAAAGAGAGAAAAACCAGATAACTTTAAAACCTCTATTTTCAACCAAGTGATCTTGCCAACCAAGTTTCAATTCAGTTTTTATTACCCAAGAATTTCTAAACCCATCATAATAATTGGCAGAGGGGGATGCGATTTACAGCATCGCAGGATGGTTCAGACTGGAAAAGCCCTTTTTGCTCCTCGAGTCCCAGTGTTGCCCAGCACTGCCAGGTCCCCACTAACCCCTGTCCCTCAGCACCAGGACAGCTTTTGGTGATGCCCTGGGTAGTTTCCAGCGTTGATTCCAGGATGGCGGTGTTGGGTTTATTAACAGATATGGTCTTTGTTAGGTGGGCAGAGAGGGAATCCGTAAACCCTTCTGAAACGAACAGGCTCTCGAACACACCGAACATCACAGGCACATCTGACATTTCTCACATCTTTGGCATATACACCGCAGGTTTTCAGCGGTATCAGTCGGTCACGTGTCAGCGTTCCCAGCAGAAAACACTCGGCCTGTTGGCGTTTGCACGTGCCTGGGCCATGTGTGTTTGTGCAGGCAGCTCCCGGGGCAGCTCCTGTCTGACTGCAGGCACAACGCACAGTTCTCTGAACTGGCTTGAGGACTCCCCGTGCTTTCTGTGGGTGCTCTGGTTGCAGTGTTTTCCTCATCTCCTGAGACAGGGAGGTGCAGCCCCGCCATCACAAGACACCGCAGAGCAGCGCTGCGGGCAGCAGCAGTGCCACAAACACTGTGTTTTGTTCATGCTTTAGTTAGAATGAGGTTGGATAGAACTGTGATGGTTTATTATGTAAAAATGTAGAATCCAGGGCAGTCCTGGATGAAACACCCACCGAAATTACCGCACCCCGAGTGTTTGGCATGCATTTGATCCCAGCGAGGGTGAGTGCCGTAGGGAGGATGCCTCAGGGGCGAACTGGGAAGGTATTTTAACCTCGCCTTGTGGCTGTGCAAGTGGAATGTGCAATCACCTGGAGAATGTACAGCGCAGAGCCAGGATCTCCTCCAGCTTTTGTGTTGCAGAAGAGAACAAACCTTCCAGCCTCTCAGAAATGTTTACTTTACTTTTTTTTTGAGCTTGAGAAGCCAGAGGTGCTTGCTGGTCGGTAGACACTGTTTTGGATCGTGACAATAGTGTTTCACTGGAACTGGAGCAGCAGGGCTGAGGAATGCAGCTCTGCAGCTTCCCACCGCAGTGGCCGCAGGAGCATGCGTAGCAGCCAGGGCCATGCCTGGAGACAGACGGCAGTGGCAATGCTCTCACCATCTGTTCTGACCTCAGTTTCGTGTTCAGCTGAGAAATTTATTAAAAGGGATCATCTAGAAGGTGATGATAGAGGTGATGTTACAGGAACAGGTCTGGATCTGTCCATAATTCCGCCCCTGACTCTGAACTTAGAGGTGTTTCAGAAGGCAGGAAACCCCAAAATATCTATCTCGGAAACCAGCTCCAAAGGAAGGGCATCCACTGGGGTCTAGTAATTGCATACGGAATTGTGACTGTTCAGAAGATTCACTGGTTCCTTAAACACTTAGGGTAAGCGGTGGCAAATTTCTCACAAGTTTTATTATTCTGTACATGATGAAGAAGCAGCAGAAACTGTGTCTTTTGAATGTTTATTGATAGACTTGAGAAAAAGATGAGTGTCCTCCACCAGTAGATCTGGGCAGGTGAAGCGCTGAGGACTTGAGGACGTGTGAAACCTTCTTCAGAGTCTGAGGTTATCAATTTTAACTACTGATTTGGAGTTGAGATTTATTAATACTGGGGATGTTGCAGTGGTACATCCCCGTTCCAGACTGACCGAGACCCTGTTGTGACAGAAGTTAAGATGCTTCATAAAACCTAGTTCGCCCCCAGCTATGTGCAAATGCA
>NW_010406337.1:55811-68423 GCF_000710305.1 Buceros rhinoceros silvestris | reverse complement strand
GAACCGCTGGGGAGGAAGATGATGGTGAGAACCCAGCAGTACCAGTGATGGGCACGTGGATGTTGGTACCTGGGGAGATTCACGGTGGTGGTGTCCATGGTGGGGAAGGGGACTATATTACTGGTGGGTTCGCAGTGGTGGTGGGTGAGAGGATGATGTTCCTTTGGGGCTTCCTGTGATTGTTTCTGCTTTTTGGAAGGGGGCAGTATCCGCTTTTGCAGAACACAGAGGGAGAGACAGACAGGGGATTGAGATCAGCAACAGTGACAAAAGAGAGGTGGTTTTTATTAGAAATTTCTCAGCTAATTGAAAGAAAACCCAGCTATTTCTGAGGGAAACGAGACCCCAGAAGAGCTTTATTTGCCTGTGCAGTAGCCGACTCATCCAGCCCGTGCTACTCCTTTCACAGCCAGCTGCAGAGGAACATTATCAGAAAGTTGGGATCAACAGAAATTATCTTTCTCCTGTAATTTTTGGAACGTGAAGCTACAGGAGTGGCTCGATTGTATGGGGTTCTAGGCAACACCGCTTTTGACAAAATAAATGGTGGGGCAGCACAAAAGGATATAGCGTTTGTTACCAGGGTGGTCTGTGCTACCAAAAGGGTACAGAGTAAAATAGGAAACACTCTAAAAGGAGAGGTGGTGGAGAACAAATTGAGAGAAATAAATGTGGAAATTTTCAACAGGTAGAAAAACTAATTGAGAACAACTAGAATGTTGCTTTTGGTACCGTCACATTTGTGTGCACAATTTAAATTTCACTGTGGACTTAGCAAGGAGTGATAGCAAGACTGGGTTTGCTTTTCAGGGGATTTCAGAATAATTAAATCATCTATAGAACCTTTCACAGTGAGAATGCCGTGTGCCTCAGCACCGGCCACAAGGACTGTCCGTTGATGGTGGTCTACCAGCTTTTCTCAACATTAAAAAGAAACAAGAAACCCATCAGCTGACCATCAGCGAGTCCTTTCAGTGCTCACCGCTCAGTGGATTAGTGAGCTGAAGCACTTCCAGATGTGCTGTTCTAGAGCTCCCCACTAGAGACTCATCCGGAGCAGTTCATTATCTCGACGTTCTTCCTGCCAAAGTTCAGGTGGTTGAAGGCAGATGAGAACCCATCACAAGACTTTTGCCATGGTACTTTGATAGGGCCAAGACTTGCAAAGCCACAGATAATCTACTGGGAAGATCAGTCTCCGGTTTCACCTGATATCTAGAGGCTGTGAGATGACTTGCTCTCCATGGCCTTCAGGCATTCCGCTGCTTCACCACATGGACCTGTGGGCCAATGAATAAAAATTCCACCATCTGATGGGAATTAGGCTACAACATATGGAATAGTTGGTTTAATTTGTGAAGCAGTGTGCGCTGAGTATGATACCTGGCCAGAGCATGCATGGTGAAGCAGTGCGAGTGCTGATGGAGATATGTGGCTGGAGTTTGACTGCAGCTACCACTTGAACCTTCCCTACTCCAGGGAAGAATACGATCACGAGTAATTCTTTTTTCCCCCAAGACTGCACTCATTACGGAATCAGAAGAAGCCTCCACTCATAGTTTTTAGAGCTCTCCATTAGCATTGACATAGCGCAAGGTACTTGAAGGAGGACAATAAATCTTCAGTTAGAAACCAGTTATCCTAATATTCGCCCAGCTCATCTTTCTTTTGTAATTTGAAAGGAATTTTCCTCTTTCTTCACTGTTTTCCAATTGATATTAGTATTTCACTTAATACTTAAACTGCACCCCAGTCTGCTACAACCATATGAATCCTTGGGGGGAACAAGGTCCTCATGCATAAGTTCTCCACTCAGAAAAGCCTTTATTGCCGGTTTGATATTGCTGAAGCCAAGAGGCCCAGAGTTGCAGATTCTCACTGGTTTACTGATGGTTTATTTCATCATTAGTAAATGCTAGTAATTGCCAGTTACTGATTTGTATTACCCGTGACTACAAGTGTAACTCCTACCCCAGGTGGCCTGGCCTCCTGTTTAAATCAGTGATAATCTGAATTTAGTTTGAATGTGCCTTGAGAACTGGTCCTAATTCTGCTTTGGAACATTTTACAGGAGTAGTAAAAAAAATTACTTAAGAGTAATTAACCACCAGGTTACACATCCATGGGCTGTTAGTGAGTTAGGTCAGAAGAACCAAACTGCTCTCCCATAAAAGCATTCTCTGGCCTCCCACATGGTGTGAGTTCAGTGGGTGTAACAACATTTTAAGACTTAATTTTGTAGGTCAACATTGGACTTAAAACACATTTTAAGTGCATGACTTGGGCCAGTTGTCTGTTGTCATGTGTTTGACACCCCTTGGCACCAGCCTTTTGGTCTCCCGTAGCTGGTCCAGGGTAGCTGCTCCTGTGAGATCAGTGAGCACAGCCAAGGGAATTTGTGAAAGAACATAAAGAAATGGGTCATTCATATCTACCTTAGTCCTATGGGTCACCTTGGCTTTGCCCATAATGAACACAAAATTTGGAAGTTGTCTTTCAAAACCAACTGCCTTTGTCAAAGACGGGTATGGAGTGACACAACGGGATGTTTCTGAATATTCTAGAGCTACACGTTTCTCTCAACTTCTCTGTTACTTGATGACATGTACTACCTGCTCTTCTAACAGCCAACTCGCTGTTGTCATTCTTCTCAAACCCAGAAATCGCCTGCGAAGAAGCTGAGCCACGCCATTAGCAAATCCCTTGGTTGCGTTCCCAGTCGAGAGCCACCTCGGCCCGTGTTTCCTGAGCAGCCCGAGAAGCCCCTTGATCTTGCACATATAGTGTGAGTAGCTCTTTCCATCCATTTTCCTCTTCATGGGTGATACAGAGCGGGGTGGCTGTGGCTGTGTTTGCGGCGGGGAAAGGCTGGCAGGATTCCAGTGGTAACATCAGGAGTTAACGTTGCCTGATGTCAGCAGCAGCAGTGGGGCTCAGCTCGTCCTGCTGCCTGCGAGCGTTGGCTTTTCATTCCCGTTTGCCTCGCGGAGGTTTGTGGTGGTGTGCTGCTCAGTTACCCTGCTGTTCTGACCTCATCATCGGAGTGAGTTGAACGCAACGCCATTGTGCTGGTGTTGGATGGAACAGGCTGGGAATTGGGCTGCTCCCCCGGTTTGCCAGTTTTCGAAAGCAAAAGCTGAGAGAAAACCCCAAACAAGTTCCGTGACTGTGTGCGTCTGTTAAACTAAAACTCCAAATAGATCTGGCTTAATGTCCTACAGGAGCTGGAGAAACGGTCTGTCTTTTCCTATATCTATTGTATATATGTATCATATTTTATTCATATATATCAATTTAATTTATTCATATATCTCAATTTAAGCACATGCTCTAGAGAAGAGTGAGGAGTGAGGAGCAAAGCAAAGGGACCTAACTGATGTACCATGGGGGACTCCCATTTTCATGAGTATCGAGTAATTTGCAATAATTACTGAGCATAAGCAGAGCTGATGCTCGGCTGCTTTTCTTTTAACATCATAAATACCAGATTCTTCTTGAACTGTGTCCTCTGTCACAATTTCTGCCTGGAGAACCACGGTGTTCAAATGTGAACGTCCATGGCAGTTCAGTATCGGGATGTGCTGCTTTGGCCTCTCCTGGTGGTATGGTTTGGATTGACCGGCTCTTCTGTCGGCTCCTTTTGACAGCGTGGCAGTTGCTGAGGAAAGATGAAGGCTAGCTTGCCAGTGTGGGCCAGGTGAGGATTGTAGAGCTTGTCCTCGTGTGGTAGAACACTCGTGTGGCTCTTGTGATAAGCATAGAAGATTTGTAACTTGCTGTGGAAGAGTGGTTGCAGTGCCAGACTCTGTAACGGTGTGGTGTGGAGCTTGACCAGTTCCTGCTTAGCTGTGTGCACGTGTGTCCCAGTTCTCCCATCACTGAGTATTTACCACCTCTGTAATGCTGGCTTCGGTCCCGTGCAGTGGGGGGAGTGGATCTAACGGAATAAAGTTGTTCTGATTTTCTCGGTGAAACTGCGCTCAAATTTAAAACAAAAAAAAGTCTGTGCTGCAGTTCAGCTCAGGGCAAAGCCTGTGTTCCCTGAACGAGCGGCTCAGCAGCCCTGCACCCACATGGGGTGCATTGTCCTCAGGACCAGCTCCGTGCCTGGGCCGAGCTGTGTGCTGGAGCCTGTCTGCTCTAACCAAGGGGTTTGTGCAGCGAGGGTGCCCCTCAGCCTGCCAGAAAACAAGGTGGTGTTCCACCTTGGTGTTCACCTCATGAACCCCGTTCTCATTCTTTTTAGACTTTTACGCACTGCTTCCGGGTTGGAACACACTAACACTCACTCACGAGAGAAAATCAGTAGTTTCCAATGTGATTCTTCAGTAAAAAATACAAGCATGTGTAATGGCATTAATGACAGTGGTGGCGTGATGGCAGTGTGAGGAAGGCTGCAGAGACCGGTCTCAAAACTGCGAGCTCGGGTTTTACTCCTGGCACAGGTTACCGAGGTGGATGGATCCCTTCTTTTCTTTTCGAGGACTTGTTAAGTTGTTAACGATCACACAGGTCTCAGTCCTCAGCTAGACAAGGAGTGGCAGAAGCAGAAAGAGGTGGTTTCCTTCTGGGGTTTGTAATTTTAAGACATGATCCACTGAAGGTGCTGATGGAGAAGTGCCTGTGAGCTGCTTTTTTGCTTCCAGAGGGAGGGTGCTGCTGGGAGAAAGTGGGCAGGAGGGTGCTGGAGCAGCTGGGGAGCCTGGCAGGGGTGTGCAGCCTTGGGGGTGTGCGGTGGGGGTATGGCACAACACCTCCCGCAGTGACTGGGACCGCTGCCCAGACATGCTGGGCAGCAGCCAGACAGCTCGGAGGCATCTGCTGTGGGCTGCCAGCTTCAGTGAAAAAACCAGCGTGCCCTAAGAAGCCAAAGTGTTGGGAAGTGCTACCCCGTGCTGCAAGGACACTGCGGGAACAACAGACAGCGGTCTGGTGTGAAACAGTGTATGTAGGTGATTAATATCAAACTGAATAACAAGAAAATAAAATGAACACAGGACCAAAAAGACATACTGGGGTTTTTATACAAGTGATATAAGACCTTCTGGGGGTTCTGAGTAAGTGATACCACTGAAATGGAAAAAACCCCAAACAATTAAAAAAGGAGGCACACACAAAAATAACCCCCCTGGTTGTTAAGCGTGAGATGGGGCACAGGCAGAGGAGAGTCTTTAAGGGAACTCAGCCTGGGAAGAGGCACTGCTCAGGGCCTTGGTGAGTCAGTCTTTGGGTGTCAGTGATCTCGACTTGATTCTGTTTGTTCGGTGGAAACGAGGTGCAGATCAGCACCCACAAAGGCTTTAGAGGAGACTGTCTCCGAGGCCAAAATCAATGTGAGCTGAGGCAGTAAAGTGACTGTAAAAATACTAATAACAAGGAACCGTTTAAGAATACTTGGCCAAACGTTCAGGGAAAACCAGGCTTGGAAGGGAGACAAAACCAACTGTACTTGTCAAGGGGAGTAGAAAAGACCCAAATCAGGAGCCAAGGGTGTAAACTAATGGTTTAAAAGTTTTTGGAGGTAGTTTTGAGGCTGTGGTTTGGCAGGGGGCAGCAGCTGTGCAATGTGCTGCTGGGGAGATACTTACCAGCCAGGGACAAGCCGGAAGGCTGTTGAACTGCACAGCCCAAACTACAGCTTGAAAGAAGTTCTGACTTTGGACCCGTGCTGCTGACTGTCTTGGAGCGCTGGAAAGTTCCCAGAGCAGCGGAGGAAAATTCCTCGGATCCCATTCCTGTTTTCAGAGGGGTGGGGGGTGAAGTCCAACAGGGCGGTCTTGAACATGCTGCGTTTCCCAGCGTGACTTTGGCGGTGAGGTAAAGGGCAGCAATGAGCTGTTTGGTGGATCGGTACATAAGAAGGGAACTCGTGCCAAACCGCAGAGTTTGGGAAGGTCAATGGAAACGGTGACAGGGCTGGCAGAGGGACGGAAAATGCACAGCGAAGGCTTGAATGATGCTGGTGTAACACGTGGGGGTTAAGGGATGATTCAATATTTCTAAAAATACCTGTCTCGGAGAAAGCAACTTTAATCCAGGAGCTTTAGGAGGGAGCCTGATCAAAAGGCAGCAAGCAGGAGCTGAAGCTGGACAAATTCAGAATTTACCTGTAGCCCTGCTGGGTCAGCGACACAAACTGTGGAAATCTGGCCGTTCCCTGTGGCGTTGGTGCATTCCGCTTCTCCTCCCCTGACCTCCCCCAGACCATGAGCTGTGGCGGAGTGGGAGTTCCCTGGCTGCTGCAGAGCAGCTCTGTGTGAATCACGCTCTGGTTTAGGTGTTGGTTTTCTGAATGCCATCGCTGGAACCTGCAGGCAGCAAAGGCTTCTCCTTAATTAAAGAATTACAGTCTACATGGTGAGAAAAAAATAGGCATGAAAACCCTCTTTTAGTTTATAGTTGGTCAGGCAGAGATGGTGTTTGACACAGGTCAGAAACCATATAAAGTTCCTTCGCTGCAGTGTTATTTCAGGCTATAACATGATTTTCTTTCCTATCAAATGTGACACCCCCACCCCCATTAAACCTTCATTTTAAATCGTTACCCAAGACGGACCCTTCCAGTAGCACAATGCTGCACAGGAAAAATTGCCATTCTGAACCAAAACAACCACACCAGCAGAAGCTGCTGCTGCTGGAATGGTCCTGCAGTGACTCTGAGGTGTTCTCACGCCGTTGCTGCTCACGGTGGTTCTGTGGTGGCAGATGGGCTGCGTCACGCTCCGCGATGGTGATGCTGCTGCCCTGAGCCGCTCCACGCTCCTCACTGCGAGAAATTGATGTCTTGACAGGAGAGGCAGCAGAACGTGGCCTGTGTCACCTCCACAGCTGTCCCTCCTCACAGCTTGGTGGGTTCAGCATGACACTGGGGTTGTGCTAATGAGTTACGCTGTGGTCAGTGACGGCTGAGGAGGAAATGTCGCATGCCACTGGCTCACAGAAAGAGAGTCTGTCCTCTGCAAGTCTCTCCAGATGGCAAGTATGTGGAACCATGGAGAGATAAAGGACATGGATTACTTCAAATCAACCTGCTTGTGTTAGAGGAGATGCTTCTTCAAGCCTCCAGCTGATAAGTGAAAATAGAGTGAGGAGCCATTGGCAGTGTGGTGGTGCTCCTGCTGTCAGGGCTGGCAAGAGCAAAGTTAGGCCCTATATCATGCTTTTGTCACTCACTGAACCTCAGACTGGTGGGGCTGGCAGGGACCTCTGGGCATCATCCAATCCACCCCCCTGCCAGAGCAGGGTCCCCACAGCAGGGTCCCCAGTTTGGTGTCCAGGCAGGTCTGGGATCTCTCCAGAGCAGGAGACTCCACCACCTCTCCAGGCAGCCTGGGCAAGGGCTCCTTCACCCTCACAGCAAAGAATTTTCTCCTCCTGCTCAGGTGGAACTTCCCGGGTTCCAGTTTGTGCCTGTTGCCCCTTGTCCTGTCGCTGGGCACCACTGGGCAGAGCCTGGCCCCTCCTCCTGACCCCCCTTCAGCTCTTGATCACATTGAGGAGGTCCCCTCTCAGGCTGCTCTCCTCCAGCTGAACAGCCCTGGGGCTCTCAGCCTTCCCTCGGCACAGAGATGCTCCAGCCCCTCCTCATCCTCGCAGCCTCCACTGGACTCTCTCCAGTAGCTCCTTGTCTCTCTGGAACTGGGGTACCCAGCACTGGACCCAGGACTCCAGTTGTGGCCTCACTGGGGCAGAGCAGAGGGGCAGGAGAACCTCCCTGACCTGCTGCCACACTCTTCTTCACACACCCCAGAGATCACTGGCCTCATGGCCATGAGGGCCCATTGCTGGTGCATGGGAAACTCATTGCCCACCAGCACTGCCAGCTCCTGCTCCAGCATATGTATTGTGTATAATGTATATATTCCATACAGAGCAGAGGAGCCATGCCCTGGCTGTAGGGAAGTACAGTTCCTCTTCATGACAGAAGGGGAAAGCTGCCTGTGGACTGGTTTCTTGTCCTTCCCTCTTAGGTTACTTTATTTCTATGTCTCATCAAGTTTGAATTTGAATTAGAACCTGTTCCTGGCAAAGTGACACTTCAGAGAGTCACCTGAATTCAGGAGACCAAAGCAATAGGTTTAACTCTTCGAGAAAGGAGGAAATTGCTGGATTCTGCCTCGTCTGCTTCCCATGAGAAATCACAGGGACCTTTTTGTTCCCTGCCAGCAGTGGTGCGACTTATCTGGGAAGAGATTTGTGTCTCCGCCAGAAACTTGGCAGTGCTGATGTCTGTCCGACTGTGAATGTTAGTGAAAATGCAAATGAGTCACAGGTTTTCTTCTACTTAGGGAAGTTTTCTGGAAAACCTTCCTGAAAAAGCTTTGTGGCCTCCAGAACATCCCAGGAAATGGATCCTTTCTCTTAATCAGGGGCCAATGATACAAGGTGGCTTCTCTAAATGTATTCGATAAAGTCTAGAGGAACGCAAAGCAAAGGAAGGAGAAACATGCTGAGGTTGGCAGTACTTACTGCAGGCATAGATCGGAGATGACTTTTATAGAAGTTAAGGTCAGAAAATGTGCAGTCATCCGGTCTGACCTTCTGTATCTCGTTGATCACTAAATGTCACCACTTCCCCCCTGCCCTGAGCCCAGTGGTGGGTACTGGCAGAGGTGACGCTCCCTGCAGGGCCTCGCGCTGGATTCCACAGGGATATCAAAGCCCAGGTTCTCGCGTAGCCCTTTGTTCAATGGATTGTCTTCCTTCCCCTTTCATACTTGTCCTTTATTTCGTGGTTTTCCTCTTACCTCTGTTCTGTTTCCAGCCCTTGTTGTGTTTTTATTTCTCTGCTAATACGTGTCCCTGTAGATTGTGGAGGATCAGGTTAGCTCTGCTTCCAGCAAACTGCCCTTGCTGCCCACTGTGGTCTCCAATCATTTTTTGTAGTCGCTGCTTTTGGAAATGGAGCTGAATCTGCTCAGCATTTTTACATCTTAGATGTATAATTTTACATCTGGTCTTATTTAAATACAGTATAATGTTTAAGTATTAAAACACAGTTTATCAAGGCCCATTTTCTCTGTACTTTGAACCCATCATTAAAAACCTCGAGTATTTTACAGTAGCTGTAAAAGCCCACTGAGATAATTTGATTTCAGAGATGTTTTTTGAGATCTCACGGTCCCTAATCTGTTAAAAGACTTGGTTGGTATTATGCAGTCCAAGTTTGTGGCAGGGAGGGCGAGGACTCCCTCCCGCATGGGCTGGGGGGCTGTTAAAAGACTTGGTTGGTATTATGCAGTCCAAGTTTGTGGCAGGGAGGGCGAGGACTCCCTCCTGCATGGGCTGGGGGGGACTGTGCTGAGGGAGCACTCCCCTGCCCGTGCAGACCCCAGGTCTCTCGTTCCTCGTGTGGGGGGCGTTGAAGCAGCATATTTGGGATGAGGCAGCACCCACATAACTCGGTGCCGTCTTGGCAGCAACTGGAAGGGACCAACACAAGAGGAAAAATGTTCACAACCAGGACAATTAGCCACTGGAGTAATTTCCCTAGGGTAGTGGTGGAGTCCCCAGCACAACACGCTTAAGATTTGGCTGGGCAGGGGCTGGGCCAGCTTGTCTAGGCTAGGCTTTGCCAAGAAAAGCTGGACCTGATCATCCTTGAGGTCTTCCCAGCCTGGGATTCTGTGAAGTTTCTCCTTGGATGGGCAGGGTGAGGAGGTTCCTGTTATACAGGGCTTGGTGTCCTGAACCTGCAGTGTGTAAATCATTGACAGATACTCCCTTTGATGTCCAGGAATGGGAGAGAACCACCTGTTACTGTTCTGTGCTTAATGGGTGAGAAAAAGATAAACTGGACAGTTGAGAGTATTCCCTCCCATCTGAAGTGGGCGTAACGTGAAGGAAGGAGAGCCCTGAGGCCTTGAGGCGTGCGAGTCCCTTCCTCTGGGCCATAATCAAGAGAAACCTTCGCTTTCCACGTTGGGAGTTCAGAGGTTTCCTTGTTGTACCAGCATGTGTCTCTACAGATTCACAGGGAGACGTTGCCCACTTTTATTTCCTCCGAACTTTTGTTCTGGAAGCAACATGAAGGCGGCATCAAGGAGGTTGAAGAAGGTGATGAGAGAGGCTGAAGAGCATATCTGAATTACTGGCATGCTCACACACAGTCATGAGGTCTCAGCATCCCGTTGGTTTTATCTTCTTGCATTTTTAAAAAATTCCTCTACTTTCCTAAGATCTGCATAAGCGTTTGGTAGGAATTTTTTCATCTGGAATACGATGGTTTACTTGTCACCGCCGTGCTCATTCTGTCACTGCTGGGAATGCTGTCTGCTTCCATCATGTTACAGGCAGTTTTAGCCAAAATTACATAGATACACATTTTAAAAATGTAAATATGTGTAACAGAAAACAGACGATGTCGTTGTTTATAGAAGGGCTGTAAAGCCGACCAGGCTCAGGTGCATCTTTCCAAATTTTGGTATTCTCTTAGATTCTGCATTCGAATCCAGCAGCTGCTGCGTTGGATTTTCTGTCGTTTCTGCTGAAGCAGGCATTTGCTGTGTTCTCTGCGGTCGTCTTGATCATCGTTTCTCCAGAGTTAAAATGTTTCTGGGGGTCTCCACGCTGGTGGGTTGATTTGAGCAATATCCACGACCCTTCTCCTCATAGTCTTGGACTGACGTTTGTTCTCAGTGCTGGACCCCAGCCTGAGGACGAGCTGCCTCACGTGCAGGATCTGTCCCTTGTGCGGGGATCCCTGCTGGCTTTACGCGCTTTTCTTGAGGGGGAGCTGGTGTGGCAGGACAGGGCGATTTCCTGCTGTTCAGATCATAAGTCCTTGCGCTGCTTTACATGGTTCACCTGGACTAACACGCGGCAGCTCCAGATTTTGTACCAGCCATTGCACACAGCTCTGTGAAGGGTTTGCTCTTTACTGGGGGTGTCTGCGTTCTCCTGGAGCATCTTGGCCACTGCTGCAATTGAGTAGAAAGGAGATGGGCTCATTCTGACTGCAGCTGCCTTTATTCTCCAGGGCAAAACAAATTTCTTCATTCTTTTGAGCTCTTTCTGTTTGTTCTCAATGTTTCTCAGCATTTTTTGCTGGTTGAGAGAAATCCCTTCTTGTTTTAAGGGTGGTCAAAGGTTATTGTGATATTATGCAGCAAACAGGAACCTCCAAGCGGAGGGATTAGAATTCTGGGTTTTTACTCTGAATTCTTTTTTATTCCTTTGGTACATCAGTCTCCTGGTGATCTTTATACAGCATTAGTGAGCAGCGTTCACCTCATCTCAGACAACACGAGATCAAGGTGCTCTGCTACGTCATCAAGTTACCAGATATTCTCAATATTTATTTGATAATAATTTGACATCTTTTAATACATGTCTTGGCAGTCATGGCCCTGGGAATAATGCTATTATTCTGGGACATGGTATGGAGCTTTAGTTATGAATCCTTTTATACTTGGAAAAGGAGCTGAGACTTTTTTAATCCTTAAGCTATTGATGCTGAAGCCAAACAAATTTCAGTGACTTTTTATGCTCAAGGCCAAGGGAAGGTGTTGTGCCTCTTTCTTTCTGATGCATTAGATCCTGACTTGTTGAAATGGGGTTGGACTGGGTGACCTACACCCGTCCTTTACAACTGAAACCCTTCTGGGATTCGATGAAATAACCTGTCTCAGTGCTGGAGAGAGTGGGGAAAGTTTAATTTTTAGTTTGGTTGGGTTTTTATAATGCAGGAGGTCAGACTACGTGGGGGAATAATCTCTGATATACTTAGATTTATATTAATTTTTCTTTCAGTTCAGGTTACAGGAGTTCTCATTTCAGCGTGCGCCTATCATATAGATCTGCGCTTCCATTCTCGTTGCTCGTTCTTTCTGTTCCTTCCTCTCTGTTGCTCTTCCCCGTCTTTTTTCCTTCCTTTTAAACCCCGGTAGCTCCAGGATGCAGCAGAGAACACGATGTCTGCAGCTCCTCAATGCCCCATTCTCGACGGCCACTGGGGGATCGGCCAACACTGCCCCTATTAAAGTCTCCGCTGTGGCAGTGCTGCTGCAGCCTGGGACCCTGGTGGAAACAGCCTGACCCGTGCAAGTCTCCCAAATCAGAGGGCTGTAGGGCCCCGAACTGGACCAAGGGGGGAAGCCGTGCTCTGCTCCCTGTCCTCCACATGGGCTGCGAGCAGAGCCACAGCAGCGTTCTTCCTCCAAAAGGCAGCGGTTTGGAGTTTCCTTTGTTATGTTAATGTTTTTTGTGGTGACTGTTGTATTTGGAAGGGTAAGTTTTTCGCTTTGGTATTAATTTATTCCAGGGGAAGGATGTAGTGAAATATAAGGCATGATTTGTTTGTTTGTTAAAGAACTTGGTGAGCTGCCCCTGGCTGCCAGGACAACAGGCGCCTCTGTCCTTCACCTCCACACCCAGCACAGTGGGGTAGATTGGAAAAAGAAAAAAAACCTAAAAAAAAAAAAAAATATCCTCGGTCATTGCAGCTGGACAGCTCACCCTTGACCGCCCGGTTTTGTGGGATAACTTCCCTGGTGCCCAGGAGATGCTGGGTCACGTGGCGGCTCGTTTCCTTAGAGACGGCGCCGTGCGGCGCATCCGTCGGGATGCCGCGTCGGGATGCTGGCTCGGTGCTGGAGGACCGGGGAGCCGCCC
>NW_010406337.1:54745-55493 GCF_000710305.1 Buceros rhinoceros silvestris | reverse complement strand
GGGCACGGTGGTGAGGAGCGGCAGCGTGGCCCTGCTCTCAGGGTGCAGTTGCTCCTGGCTGGTGTAAGCAGCTCACAGGGGGGTGCGGGTGGGGTGTGCAGCTGAGGCACCGGGAACGGTCACTGGCCGATCGCTTCTTTCCCATCTTCCCTGCCAGCTGTTTGTGAGCAGGGCACGAATAGAGTCCTTGTGGAGAAATCTCTTGCTGAGCGCCTTGTTTACAAGAAGGATTGTTGTTAGAGATCGTTCAGACCCCTGTGACACGTCAGTGGAAAACAGCAGAATTTACCATGGCGATCTGTCACGATCGGTAATAGCCATATTGCAAATTCCTGGCAACGAAGAGGGATAAGAAGGAGCTCGTGTTGGTGTCAGTATCTCTGACCAGCTCCTGCTGCTCCTTTCACAGGCTGGAGGAGCAGCCGGCTGAGGAGCGAACGCTCTGATGGTTTTGTTAAAGATGTGGCATACAAATAAAAGGGCTAGGGCATGAAAAACCCGTGAAGGTTTCGTGTAAGCATCGCTCAGAAACACCTCGCTGTGCATGTTTGCACTCGGTGTGGTTCTAGTGCTCAGGGGTTTGTTTTCTCGATACTCAGCCTGGGAAATCCCAAATATCCGTGTGTATTTCCAGGTTTGTGGTTGGTTTTTAACTTCTTAGCGTGTTTCATTTGTTCCTGATCCTCGTGACAGAAACGTGCACCTTGCACTGGCTTTTAAATTTCCACAGACCCTGTAAAATTAAAAT
>NW_010406337.1:18926-54576 GCF_000710305.1 Buceros rhinoceros silvestris | reverse complement strand
TCCTGCTGCTAAAAGGACAGAAAGGCCAGAGCTTTGTGTCCCCTCGGCCGGGTGCTGCGAAGCCGAGCTGAGAGAGGGGGTTGTTCCCACAGCCACGGGAATCAGTCAGGTCGAGGATCAGCATGGGATCCAAACATGTTCAAACTGTTTCCCTTTGGCAAGTATTTAGGCTGCAGTTTTTGGATTATGTGTTTTTAACCTAAATTATTGTTGGATTATACATTGTTAATTATTTTTTCTGCCATCCTTGGCTTTGCAGCTTTTGGCTGGTTTACTGCTAAGCAGCATTAAGGAAAATTAGCCACGGTTAAACAGATGTAAAAGCTCCATAAAGGCATGTAGAAAACTTCACTGAAAATGTTAGAGGGAAGGAGAAACTGCATTTCTCATTCCTAGTCCGCAAATAAATACTCTGGAACAGTGTAACAGCAGGATGTGGCTGTTTTCTCCTGTTTAAAACAGCAATGAGAACAAAGGGGTAATTAATCTGTAATATATACGTGCAGATCGGCTTGGAAGTCGCTCACGTGGTTTGCTCTGGGTGGTGAGGTCCAATTTAACACCGCAGTTGTTATGTTCCTTTTTTATAGGAAAAACCTCGTTGGCTCAGCATACCCTGGGGTGGATTCGCCCTTGGGGCTCTCATTGGAGAAGTGTCAGCAGCTATTTTTAAACAATTCCTTTTTTTCTTTTTTTTTTTTCTTATAAGTACCCGCTCAGGAGGCAGTAGGTTACCATGGGGAGCTGCTGCCAGGCGTCTGGTGCCTGCAACCTGAAAAAGGTCTGCACAGGGTAAGGGTTGGGTGCCCTCCTAAACCGCAGCCATGTGCATTGCTTTAATTACAGTGCAGTAAGTGTTTAGAAATATTTAAATGATGCTGTAATCCAGGGAGTTTAAGGAACAGGTAAAGGGCTGTAGGGCATTTGGCATCCGCCTCACTGCCATTCCCGGACAGCCACAGATGTGGTTCCATCCTCCCGGTCGTTTCATCTGCACAGTTAATCAGTTTGATACCCTGTAAATTCAAGTTATCCCTGTTTGGGGTTTTTTGTTCCCTGCTCAGCACTGAGTAAATCCCAGAAATTTTGATCTCTCTTCTCTGCTGAAAGTGCGCTTGGACTTTAAACAGGCTGTGTATTTACCAGGAGAAAAAACAGGTAACAATTTCCTGCTTGTGGTGTTTTGCTGGGGAGTCTCAAAGGTGACATCAAAGCTCAGGACTGACCCTGACTCCCTGCTCCCGGGAGAGGTGGAATGAGCCCTTGAGCAGAACCGAGAGGAGGTCAGAAGCAATGTGAGGTTTTGGTTGCCCCAGGGCCATGTCCATGCTTGTCCAGGTGCTGCGCGTGACACCAGGGTGCTTTTACCCTGGTGGCAGCTGTACAACGTCGTGGTGCCTGCTTTGGGGCTGCTCCTTTGGAGTGTCTGTTTTCAGTCTGGTATCTCCTATGCGTGACCTGCTCATTCCCATGGAGATGGAGACAAGACCTTGTCCTCCAAGGCTTCACCTTTCGGGCTCCCTTCGTGTAGCCACTGTTCCCAGTGCCGGCACAGCTCGACTAAAGAAGCATTTATGGCCCTTTACTGCCGCTGGTTTGGGGCAGCTGTTACTTTTGCAGAAGAGTCATCTTCTGCTGCGGCTCGTTGGCACGCACTCACTGTAGAAGACAGTCATGCTGCTGGCGCTCGAATTGGTCTCCGTGCACAAATGGGACAGAACTGAGCTGCTTTGGGGCCCACCCCTGCCTGCCTGCGCAGCAGAATGCCCTTTGCCTTGGAAACCGAGGAAATCTCGTCAGAAGCAGTTTCAGAATAGAAATAAAACCTGACTTTTCAACTCTCTTTACAGTTTTCTTGCTGTAGCAGGATGTTTTCACTGTCTGGGTTTCCTGATGTAAGACTTTGAAACTGTTTATAGAATCGGATTATTATTTGGGCTGGAAAAGCCCTTTAAGCTACTCAAGTACCCCCACTCCCCCAGCACTGCCAGGTCCCCCCCTACCCCTGTCCCTTTTGGGCTGGAAAAGCCCTTTAAGCTACTCAAGTACCCCCACTCCCCCAGCACTGCCAGGTCCCCACCTACCCCTGTCCCTCAGCAGCACCTCCACACGGCTGGGAAACCCCTCCAGGGATGGGGACTCCACCACTGCCCTGGGCAGCCTGAGACAGCCCTGCACAACCCCAACGGGACAGAAATGGTTCCTGAGGGACAGCCTCAACCTCCCCTGGAACAACTTGAGGGCAGTTCCTCTCATCTTGTCACTTGCTACTTCCCATTCTTCACCTCCTTCACAAGAAGGGAGAAGGTAGTTTCTTGTTTCCTAATCCAAACCCTGACCCAAGATTTAAAAAACCCGCTAAAGAAAGTTGAATATATTTCTGGTTTGTGCAATGTTCCTCTAAAAGCCCCCATATTTAATATTATGAAATACTCTGTTCCAGAAGCAGCCAGCACCCCTGCTCTGTTTCCGAGGTGTAAGTAGTGTTTCGATGTGCAGATGGTGAAAAGGAAAGAAAAGCCCAAAGAGAACAGCAAACCATCTTCCAAGGCGGTGAGGTGTCTTCCTGCTCTGCAGCATCTCCCTGCTGCATCGTTCAAGCCTTATTTTGTGACGATGCAAATCCAGCCTTTCCGAGATTTTATCACACAGAACATTACATGTAGAGAAAGTGCCATGCGCTAGGAACAGCCACCGATGGCGCATGGGGTTGGGCTGTCACGGTGAAGGGTCCGGTGCCCTCGCAGCACCTTGCAGTTGATCGTTGGCTCTTGAAGAACACGGGCCGAAGCTGCGGGCAAAGCGTCACTCTGAATTCACGTTATTTCACCTCTCGAATCTGGCCAGTAGTTCTGACGTTTGTGTCTTGGTGGGGTTTGTGTCGCAGGTTGTCTTCAGTCGTTGGAAGAAATCATGTATACACATGGAAAACAAGTGTTGCCAAAACTTCTGCTGTGAGGCTTTTCCTTTCACATTTTTGGGCAAAATTGCTCAAAACACAGATGTTACTACAGTTATTTCCTAATTCAGCGTTTATGGAGTCCAAGTGAGTCATCACAGATGTTTAACCTCAACCACAAATACAGCAGAGATCAGAAGATTTCTTTGAATCTCTTCCCGGGCACAGTAAAAAAGCAGGTATTTTAGAAAAATACAAGGGTGCCGCCGCCCTGGGAGTCGTTCCTGAGCTGGGCTGCCCTTTGTTCGCTGCAGTTTCTGCTCTTTGGGGTTTGCTATTTTTTTCCTTGTGTGCCGTGGTTTGGTCGTATTAGAAATAAATCAAATTTATGTGTCGGTTGCCATCAAATCACCACATAATTGTCTGTGAAATGGGAGGTTTGGAATGATGCTCTGCTCATGTTTTCCAGCTTTCAGTGGTTCCGTGTTTCTTCGCTGAACCGTCCCTGCTCTTCAGCTGCCCTCTTGAATTGTTCCTCAAATTGAGGCTAATTCCATTGGTATTTTCAGAGCCAAACGCCCCAGACCCCCCTCAGAAACCGCCCTCCTCCTCTTGCGTGTGGTGATTGCACTCAGCTGTCCTCCAGCATCTCCCCAGGGATGTCACTTCAGCCAACTGCCACCAGCCCTCTGCCCTTCACCGCCCTTTCCCCGGATGAACTCTGTGTCCCCAGCCTGTGACTTCTGTGAAAAGGTGTAATTCTGGCACCCCCTTCCCTGCTTTATGGTGCACTTTTACTTTTCATTATCAGCTGTTGTGTTTTTATGTAGCTGTAACTCCTTGGTGCCTCCTGTTGAACAGCCACACAGATCTTCTGTGCTGCCTTCTTGGGCCTGGAGACAGAGGGAAAGCAGGAAACCATGACTTGGAGGAGTCGAGTAGTCAATAACGGGCCACGTTTATGGGTTTGGTTATACATCATACATGTTCGAAAGAAACGGTTCCTTCATTTCCACCTACTGAATCGTAGTTTGTGAGTGGTTAGAGGATAAGGTGCCTACAGCAAACACCAGTGAAAGAACCACCCTCTTAGCAGAACAGATTTGTTCGGTAGAGAGAACACCGGGCAGAAAACACACCCATCTCCTGCTCGCTGGTATCGGGCTTTGGGGGTGACCTACTAACGTCGGAGCTGATGAATTTCAGAGCAAGTATCTGACCCAGTTAACTCCCAGAATTGTTTCCAGTACTTGTTGAGCTCTTTGGGCTCCTGGAGCAGAGTAGCAAGGCCTTAATTTGTGCCAGGGGAGATCTAGGTTAGATATCAGGAGACACTTCTTTACAGAGAGGGTTGTGAAGCCCTGGAACAGGTTGCCCAGGGAGGTGGTGGAGTCCCCATGCCTGGAGGTGTTTAAAAACCGTGTGGATCTGGTGCTGAGGGACATGGTGTAGGGACTCTGGCAGTGCAGAGGGAACAGTTGGACTCGATGATCTTAAAGGTCTCTTCCACCCAGATGATTCTCTGACTGTGTTTATGTACGAGGCCTGGACCCGCTGTCACCTAATTGTATTTCAGAGTAGCTCCATGGAGCACCACTGAGGCTGCAGTGCCCCGCGGTGTTCCCCGGTAGCCCTGTCTGCTGACGCCAGCCCTCTCCTTCTCACGTAACGACTGTCTGTATGGCACAGTGAGCCCGTGTCACCTGCGTCATCTGCCCCAGAGCCCTGGCTGTGCGCACACAACACTCTGAAACACCTATCGGTCTGTTCACTGGAACAGCGTTCTCTGGCCTAGCATGAGTGTCCACTTTTGGACGTTCTTTAACCTGTAGCTCTTTTGGAGAGACAACAGCCAGTGCTTGCGTGAAGCCGGGCCTCAAAGGCCATCACAAGTGCAGGAACCTTATTCTGCTCTCCGCAGCTGCTTGCTCACCCCTTTCCTCCTCAGCACGTGTAGGTTTAGACTCATCCCGTGTTGGAAGGGACCCATAAGGATCATTGAGCCCAGCTCCTTTGGTGTGGTGCAGACCGCTGTGTCTGCAGATCATCCCAGACCAGACTGATTAAAAGCTCTGATGTAAGAAGGAAATGCTGCCTTGCTGTGGGTGAAGTGTGTGAGGGTAGTTGAACGCTGCCATAGGTTGCCCAGGGAGGTGGTGGAATCTCTATCCATAGAGATATGAGGAACCTGATTGGGCAGCCTGCTCTGGCTGATCTAGTTTGGGCTGACCTAGTCTCAAGGGGTCCCTTCCAACCGCAATGATTCTGTCCCCTGAAATACCTGATTGCAGGAGCCAGCTTCAAGATGCTGGGGTCAGGGTGACCAGGCAGAGCCAGAAATCATCGGTTAGCTCGCGACTGTTGGTTCCCTGTCTGCGAGGGGTTTGTCTGGGTTGTTGCTGCCAACCAGACAGCATCCTCTGGTAGATCTCTGGTTAACTGCTGGGCAGCTCTGATACTGGAGGAGGACTGACATTGCAAAGCCAAAGGAATAAGCCCTCGGTCAAGTCGTAGTGCTCTGCATACTGTTCATTGGAACGTGCCTGGGACCAGGTGGAGTCAGCTGGCTCTGACCACCTTGTCTATGCTATGATTTCTTACCCTCCAGAAGAATCTGGCCACATCTTTCTGCTTGCTGGGAGTAGCTCCTGGCTCCTGCTTACCCCCAAACTGCTCCCAGGAACTGTTTGGGACAGAGCTTTTCGACTCAGGCCAAAACCACGATAGGGCGGCTCACAGCTTACGTGCGCAGATGATCCCGTTCCAGGAGAGCAGAGGACTCCCTGGCACTGATTTGTTTACTAATGTAAGTGCGACCAAAGTGGCTCTGAATGAGGCCATCAAATGCGGTTCTCGAAGGTTTGTGAGACAGAAATGGTAGGAACACTTCAACCATGAGGCATGCTGGCGTGGGCTCGAAATCTTTGACTTGGTAGATGGCATCTCCTGGTTTTATTATTGTTCTTGGAGAATTTGCACTGCAAGTAGGGGAAGATTTCAGTTGTATTACCAGTGTAGATCATTTTGAATGTAGTAAAATGGCTTTATCCTCTTTCACTGAGGAGAACACCAACCCTTCCTTTGCTCCCTTGAGCCTTCTCCCCCCGCCCCCACTCCCTCTTCCTTTTGGCCATTCAGCTCCAATGGTCACTTTGCCAGAGCGAGTAGGCTCGTACAGTTGTTTGCACTGCACCTTGATGGCCTGGGTACGCTTTCTTTTCACGGCATCATGCTTGGTAGGAGAGAGACTGTTCTCCTCAGAGCAACCCAGTGTCCTTGTACTGTGCTGACCGTCTACCAAGTGTGGTCTTGTTTTCGACTGATGGGAAGTTTTTGAACAGGAAGAGTTCTGTGTAAATGAGGAGGTTCTCGGGCATTTCAGATGTTTGTCTTCCTTTGCCTCTGCTTGGCAGGGTCTTCAGTCAACTGTCAAAACAAGCTGAAGAACATGTCCTCCTTCAGCTTTCGGATTATTGCAGAGCAGAACTGGCTGGGCAGAAAGCTCAAACACAGAACAGTAGCGATAGATCCTGTATCTCGTCATCTCGACGATAAACAAGCCCTGCTAGAATAACAGGAAGCACAGGCAGCCCACTCATCATCCTCGGTGTGAATAACGTCCACATTGTCCCAGGAAAACACATGACGTATTGTCCCAGCACCAAGCATAATAATACCGTTACTGGTATGGATGAACCGACCAGTCTGTGCATAATGACAGACCGACAGCCTTTCTGATTGAAATCATGGGGTTGGGTGGGTGGGAAGGGACCTTGCAAGGTCATGCAGTCTAACGCCCCTGCGGTGAGCAAGGACGTCTTCAGCTAGAGCAGGGTTCGTCACATCACTGGGTCTTTGCCCAGGCCTGCAGCAGTAGTCCCATCGTTAAGCTGGAGTAAGCACTGGTGGATCATCTGTGGCTTGGCATTGTGCGAAGCAGGTACGAGGTTATGGGTTACGCCCTTGAGTTTAACTAATCAAAAGCTTGTATGTGGAGTTACCTGACTGTGGTCACCAGCAGCCTTGTTTTCTAGAGTGGCAGGGGAGAGGGGATGTCTCTTACAAAATCCGCTGTAACAGGGGTGAAGGAATATGGGTCTGGGGGCACAACCTTCCTGCTGTCACTTCAAACCATCACAGCATTTGTCTGCTGGGAGAACTGAGTGCCTCTGTGAACAGTTGGGGATGGTGCCTTCTGTGGGCAGCGTCAGTCTTGACTCTCCTTTGGAGGAATCTTTGGTCTCTCCTGAGAACTAAAGCTGAGGCGGAGCAGGGACCATCCCTGTGCTGTCACCAAGATGTTTTAATGTAGTTCTTCCGGAGCACGATGTGCAAAAAGCAGGGCAGGCTCTGAATCCATCCCGATGTGGTAAAAAGAGATCGAGTTGATATGTTCAGGGGAGCCTTCACTGTGTTTCCAGCTGGTGCCAAGGCATTTCCTTGCTTCTTTCCCTCTGTGTGCTGCAGGGTCAGCATCTTCTCACCCGGAGGGAAGCGCTGAGCAAAACGGTCAGTAACAGTGTGTGTGGTTAGGGACACGGATCCCGATGGATTCCAGTGGCTGGTACTCCTTGACAGGAAATCATACAGTCCCCAGAAAAGGGAACCAAGCTCCTTTATTGCTTTTTCTGCTTATCTGAGGAAAGTGCAGGGACTATCGTGTCCTGTTCTTAGTTTTACAGTTTTATGAACTGCTTTTCATCAGCCGTTATTGATGGTGGGGGTTCAGTCAGTAAGCTACATGGGGTTCCCTGTGGGTTTGGTTGCCATTGCTTTGTAACAATCCTGCAGCTTATCCTCCAGCAAATCTCTCCAGTGATATCAGGGTCTGAGACGCCAGCCTAGCTGGCACCCAGGAGTGCTTTATCGTAATAACCTTTACCCACAAACATCCACAGAACTGCCTGTTCTCCTTTAAATCTCTCCTTAAAATCCTCTCAGCATGCCTCTAAAATAGAGGGTTTAGACCTCTGAGGTCTCAGAAATGCCCTCTTTTTGTTCTGGACCTTCAGCAGCCAAGTCTGAAAGAAGATGAGCAAGTAATTAGACCAAGGCTTAATTAATTGAGCTTTTCTGCAGACTCTGTACTGATTGATTCAGGAGAACTGTTGGCACAACAGAGCAGTGACTGATCTATTTCTTATTTCTCAGCTTTAGACAAGATTACTCTTGTATTTAGACAGGATTACTGAGAATAGATGAGACAGCACCTTCAGTTACGTCTGGGTCTCACAGTTTTTACTACAGGTAGGAAACAGTCATCAGTAAGAATAAATATCAGCAATAGGGAGAAGTCAAGATCTTTGCTGATTTTATTACAATTATGGCAATTCCCTGTGAAAGCTGATTGATATATTTAAGATGATGATGGGGAATCTGGGAACAGAGTATCACAGAATATCTCACACACACACACACACACGGTTAGACCAAAAAGCTGTTTAGCCTGATCTCTTGTTTCCAGTAGTAGCCAGACATGGGCAATCAGAGAGGGAGTTCAGGGGAAGTGTTCATACACAAGTATGTTTTTAAAAAATAAAGGCAGATAAACAAGAGCTAGGGCTGTGATACCTTCTCCAAAGACAATTTAAGGTCTTGTAGCTTCAGAATCAACTTTACAACATTTATGTATGATGGTGGTGGGTGAATTGTTTCATCTGGCTCCTGGGCAATAGCGTTAACTTGCATGATTCTGACAAGGCTTTGTTTCTCCCTCCCTAAGTCTGTGCTGAAAAGAGAATTTAGGAGTGTGATTTCTCAGCTTCTATGGCTGCCACGTTTGTCCCAGCTCCAGGTCTCTGAAAGGTTCCTCCTCTTTCACTGCGTATTTGTAGGTGCTCCCCAGGCTGGTGAAATACACCTTAAATGCCCAAGAAGTTGAACCTGAAAAATTTAACCTGGAAAAACAGAAGTAGTTTGGAAAGAAAGTTGTGAGCTGTTCTTGGTGTTTGACCCTTAGTTTTAATATCTCGGGGTTAGTTTTAATATCTCTGAGGGCATCTTCTGAGTTCTCCTGTCTCAGGTGTCTGGACAGTTAGTGGGGTTATCAAGGCAGAAAAATCTCTCCTCAGAAGCTGATTCAAGAATATTTGTCTTTTCTTCTGTTGCATCAGTAGGCCGTAGCAGGTACCAACCATCATGAGCATCTCGGGAGGGGAGTTCAGTTCTGTTCCTTTTAAACTAGAAGTGCTGGTAAAATGAGGTGACCTGCGCTGACAGTCCCAGGCTCATGCAAGCAGCTCTCACTCCTCCAGAGGTGTCATGGACATGGTCACAGCACCCTCCTGCTTTTACCAACTGGTTCTTCACAAGAAAATATCGTGTCACCTTGACAGAGCCACAGGCTTGGAAAAGATATTCCCTAAAAATGTGTAAATGGCCACAAGAAGTTCTCTGGCCCAGGAAAGGCTTTATTGTGCATAATAAAGACAAAATTGTGCTATTAAAAATCATTTAACCAGATGTTAGTCCACTCTTCATTTATTTCTTTGCCTTTACCACTGTTAGCAGAGATTTAGCTGGAAAATCGAGAACACTGGTATTTACAGAACTGGAATGAACTTGTGGGAATGTCTCCTAAAGATACTAAATGGTGAATTATGAATCCACTTTCTTGTTAGAAGAGTCATAAAAGCAATGTTGTAATAAAGCCAGGAATTACCCTTCCCTCAAAATCGCCAAACCACGTAGGGAAGCTTCTGCGGGTTGGTGGAGAACATGCCCTCGGGTACAATTTGTGACTGAAAGTGAAATGAATTCACTGAAAACTGGTGGTGTTGTACACGAGTCGTTGCTAAAAAATACGGGTTTGGTTGTAAAAGCTGCTTCTTGTTGTAGCTGTTTTCCTCACCGCAGGGTGTGCGGTTTTATGGGGTGTGTGGCGGGGGAACACAGTGAACCCTTGATGGGAAGAAGGGTGTAGATGTGGGCAGAGCATCCCTGGTCAGAGGTCAGTAGAGGATGAAGGGGCGGAGGGAAAGCGCCGGGCATGGTCTGCTCCTTACCCTGGGTTCCCAGCATGTTGTAATCCCATTTCTGCTCTTTTGTATGGGAAGAAGTTCCTTCTCCAGAGGAGCACTTTCCACAAATACCTTATGACCAAATCATGTCTTGGTATAATGTTGTGTTTAGACCAAGATCAACGTGAAAACACACAGCATCATTATTCCTGGGCACGTATGGCCTGAACTGAAGAGCTTTTGCCCTCCAACCCTGCCTGGAGAAGGGACGCAGTGAGACATGCAGGGAGTGGTTTCTTCCTGGGTTTAGATGTTTGACATCCAGGGGAGTTTTCTAATGGTGGTTTGATCCTCCAGATCACTGGGCGCTCGAAATCGTTGAACGAAACAAGCTGGCGAGTCTTAGGGCAGTTCCTGGTGTTCACACGTGGGAAGGGGGAGCTGGGGGCAGCAGGGAAGGCAGAAGCTGCACACGCTGTCAGGTCAAATGCCTTCCACTCCCTTGTGCTGTAGGAAACAAGCGGACAGGAATTAATGTCAGGATTATCTGCAGTGAATCCCACTGGAAGTCAGTGTTCTCGTCTGACGGCAGATGTGAACCTGTGAAGAATTTATTCCGTGTTCCAAGAAAGTACGCAGGGTGGATGTGGTGGTTGTGTAAATAATTGTGTGTCATAATAAACCTTTGCGTAATTTCTTTAAATGCGACAAACAATTGCCCTAATTTGAGTGGTTCCTACGTTTGCTCGAACAACTAGACAAAGCCAGAGGTCAGTTCAGGAATCACAAATGTTAGTTTTATTTCGTTTTAGTGTAACACAGGAACTGTGAAAAGCCATTAGGCTGGGGTGGACCAAGCTCTTCCAGCCTCTTTGTGCGAAGCAGTTTCTGCTGCTGAGCTGCTGTTGGCACAGAGCACAGCAATGTCCTTTACCCAGCCCTGGTTTGTTTCCTTATTGTTGGTTTGTTTGGTTTTTTTTTAAAATCACTAACTGGAAAAAATATTTCTGTTGCAGCCCTCCTCGGCCTCTGACTAACATGAACGACACCATGGTGACCCACATGTCTTCTGGAGCACCTACGCCAACAAAAAGGTGCGTGTGCCTGGCGATACCGGTTGTTTATTTCTGTGAGAGGTGAGAAAAGACAGATTTTGTGTCACTAGGACTCTTCTAACGTGTTTGAAATAACACTGGCCCTTCAAAACGAGCGTGCAGGTTCTGTAATGCCGTGGATTTGTTTGCAGGGCTTCATTTCATCCTCCCTGAAGAGTGATTTTCTTTTATTGGAGTAGATGCGACACGAGCATGAGTGAAGAAATATCTTAGGAGCACTAAGGAGATGTTTGTTTTTCTCTTTGAATAGAGCATTATGTCCAGAGCTGCTCTGAGAAAGACTGGTCTTGTATCATAGGTCCTCTGCTCCCAAAGGGACATTCTGTTCTGCTGGAGACATCGCACTTAATGGTGTCAGCTCTGGTTCTCCACACACACAGCCAAGCTGTCAAAGCTCCTTCAAGTTGCCCATGTCTGCTGGAGGCATTTAAGTTTGAGGTGAATTTGGGATCACATTTACTTAGTTAGAGGTGTGAAAACTGATGCACTGGCTGAATACTGTGTTGGCATGTTTCTTTCTTGGTGACCAATGTTAGGGAGAGCAGCAGCAGGGTGGTGCACTGGAGACTTCACTTGTCCAAAGCTGTGAATGAGTAAATGTTCCTGCAGGGGAGGAGAAACCGAACGGTCATGACTGTAGTGACAAGGTGGTGCTCCAGAGGAGAGCCACCCCCTCATGTTCCACAGCAGCCCTTCAGACAACTCAGCAAAGACCCGTGTACATTCCTTCTACTTCCCTGACGAAGTTAAGTCCATGGTGTCTGCAGGTCTGAGCTGGCTGTGTTAAAAGTATTTCCAGCTCTGTCAGTAAACCATTCCATGTCGAGTCTGCAGACGCTACAGAACATGCGATATGGTGTGTGACTTCAGATGTGGGATTTGGTGAAGTCACTGGAGTTTTCCCAGGTGGGATTTGACGAGGTGTTAGATGATGTTATCTGGACTCCCTCTCCCGTGACAGGCTGGACCAGATGATCTTGTGAGGTCCCTTCTGACTTTGGCTGTTCTATAATTCTGTGAACACGCCTTTTGCTGAATTTGAAGTGAAGTGTCCTCAGCCACTGGGGACAATCCTTGGTGACAGTCATTACTGAAAAACATACCAGCTGATGCAAGCAGCTCGTATTTTGAGTAACATGCTCATAGCTGGAGGTGACTTCCCATCTGAGAGCTCAGAACTTTCTGCAGTCCGATACACCAGCCATTCCCTCGGCAACTCAAAGGCTGCACTGAGGTAACTCAGGATGAAGACCTCTGTAGCACACACCGATACCATCCGCAGCAAGGGCTAAGGAAAGGAGTTGGAAAAAACATGGAGTAAACACCAAAGAAACGACCTGTTTCTGCAAAATGATGGTTGTGTCATCCTTTGTCTGCAGTTTACTTTCCCTGAGAAGCGAGACATTCGCTGAGGTGTGGAATGGTGGTAGACCAGCCCAGAACCAATCTTCAAGAGGCCAGAAATCATCCTGTTTTCAAGCATCGTATTTAGTCAGGCATCATGAGAACTCGCAGACAGCAAATCATCTGGGATCACCACACCCGTGTTAGTACCCATCTCTTACCAAGATCCTACCTCATCCCTCTTCAAGGATCCCCCTTTCAGAATTCTTGTTACTACAAGATTTTGTCATCCTGTAGGTTCTGCAGGAGTTCATGGGAGGAGGATGCTTCTCTCTGAACTTGCTTTTTCCAAGGAATGAACAGGGTGTTAGTCTTTTCCTGGCCCTGGGGGTTGTGGACAGGCTGCCTCAGGTTCAGGTAGTAATGTTTGCCTCCATCATTCCAGCTCCTCCTCCTCCTCTCAGCTTGCAGAACACAAACTGCACCACAAGCCCCTGGGGATGTGCCTGAGGCCGGTGGTGGGACCAGGCCCATCTCTCTAAAGGTATTGTCATTCAGACACTGTTTAGTGACTCCATTCTTTGCAAAATACCCAGCTGTGGTAGCTGCGTGCACCCGTCCATGTCTGACCAGAGTTGGTTTGGGTTTAATCCTGTAGTAACAAAGAATCCAAGCCTTCAGCAGAGCTTCTGTATGGGTTCAGCGCAGGTTCTGTAGGGAATGGTCGGAGGAAGCATTTCAGATGATGGATTTGTACGCTCCAAGCTGTGTCCATCTTGGCAAGTGTGTGCCTGCTGGTGTGGCTCAGCTGAACTGCACTGAAAAGCACTTGTGAAGTAGCACAGATTATCCTAGCCAGGCCGTGTCCATACAGACCAAAGAAATGCTGCTTTCCAGGGTCTACTTGGTACTACTGACAGTTTGGCTCCAGCCATGTATTTCAGAAAGAATATGGAAACACCACAAAATTAATGAAGAGAGCTACATCTAAGTGCTGGAAATGAGATGCTAAAGGAGCATTACCTGTTTAGGTTATCAAGGAAGGTGGAGATGCGATTCGATGGCAAGGTTGCAAATACTCATCCAGTTGCAGGTCTTTAGCCTTGCATAGAAGGGCATCCCAAGGTCCACGGACTTCTGCATAACCTCTGCATCTGGCCAGTCACACTGGATGGTTTCAGGATCTGTGGATTTAGGAGCATGCATGAAAACTAAAAGATCTCCAAGTATTTTGAGACTTTCAGTGCACTGAGTGAGCCACTGAAAGCCTTGGAGCATTCTCAGTTCACCTCTTATGTCGCTTCATGAGAGCATGGAATTACGTGTCTGTGGTGTCCAGGTACACTCCATTTCTTTAAGCCTGGGAACCATCCCGGTGTGATAGAGTGAGGTGAGGAGGAACAGGGAACGTTTCTTCTCTGTCTGTTGTGTCGGCTCCCATGTGTCTGTTTACAGTGTGCTCCCCAAGATTCACTACAGTTACCCCTGCTCTAGGTTAATCCATGGTGTAGAAGACCACCACTGGTTTGATTTCTGTGTAGGGGCAAAAGGGAGTGTCCTGCCTAAACCCTTCCCATTTGGCAGAGCGTTCTATGTTTGTTTCATACCTACAGCAAACCTTCTCACTTAACTCTAAGGTATTCCAGCTTCCACCAGCAAAATAATCCAAGAGTAAAGTGGTTTGGTTTGCTCTGCTTTCTGTCCCCAAGAGATGAGCAAGTGTGGATCCATTTAATTGAAGGCAAAGTTGGAAGGAATCGTAAATGGATCCTGTATAGGATGTGGTGGGGAAAAGAAAGCTGCTCCTGTTGTTCTTCAGTGGCATCCATGTGCTGCTGGGAATCGCTGCTCACAGGGCTTTGTGTAGAAAGAGATTTACAGGTATATAGATATAAATGAAGAGACACAGATAAAGCTATAGCTGTCACAGCTAACACAGAACCACTGACCTCAGTCCTGGGGAAGAAGGGCTGTGGCCAACAGGTGGAGGGAGGGGATCCTGCCCCTCTGCTGCGCTCCGCTCTGGGGAGACCCCCCTGCAGGGCTGGGTCCAGCTCTGGGCTCCTCAGCACAGCACAGACATGGACCTGCTGGAGCGGGGCCGGAGGAGGCCACAGGAATGACCCGAGGGTGGAACCCCTCTGCTGGGAGCACAGGGGAGAGAGCTGGGGGTGTTCAGCCTGGAGCAGAGAAGGCTGCGGGGAGACCTTAGTGCAGCCTTTGAGTGCTTCAAGGGGCCTCTGAGAAAGCTGGGGAGGGGCTTTTGAGCAGGGTCTGTTGGGACAGGACAAGGGTGATGGGTGATGCTGGAAGAGGGAGATTGAGAGGAGAGAGAGAAGGGAGAAACTGTTTCTGCTGAGGGTGGGGAGACCCTGGCCCAGGTTGCCCTGAGAGGTGAGAGAAGCCCCATCCCTGGCACCACTGGAGGTCAGGTTGTCCCTTGGGGCTCTGCTCAACCTGCTCTAGTTGCAGATGTCCCTGCTCCCTGCAGGGGGTTGGACTGGCTGAGCTTGGAAGGTCCCTTCCCACCCAAACCAGTCTGTGATTCGATGATCTCGTGTTGGTTTCATCCATTCATAGCACAAGAGGTGCCAACAGACAGGATGGGGGCCAGCTCCACTGCAGAGCTTCTCGCTCTTCCCGTGACTGGCCCCACTGAGGGGCAGGGAGGGATGGAAACCTCCTTTTGCGATTTCCTGCTGTTAAACACATGAGAATAACCTCCCTTTGGCAACTGTTCTGTGGGGACTGAGGCTGAGTTGAAAGAACAGGATTTTAATGCCTGAGCTCCCTTCTTTTGTGAACTGAAAAGTGGAAAACAAGCAACCCAACTGGCAATGCTCCTCTACAGTCCATGCACGTCTCTCAGAGGAACCACAGGCGTTTCCAGCCTCCTCATCCTCTGCTCTCAGTGGGACAGTATCCAGCAGGGCAGTACACTCCAGATCCCACCATTTCCGTAACTGGGTTTTGCGCGAGGCAGGGAGCTTTCTGCTGTCTCTCAAATACTAGAGACAGAATGAGGTCAGAAGTTGTTTTTTCTGGTAATTGGGGGTTTCTGGGAGCAGAAGTAGCTGCGGCCAGGCTCGGCTGTGAGGTTTTTTCACGTTTTCCTGTGTCACATCACAGCTTTGATGTTTTTCACCTTGCATAGTGTAAGCGTCCATGTGAAAACAGCCAGTGGATTCGATGGCACGTTTACGTCTGATGGTGTGGGATGAGGTGTGGGAGACGGGAGTTCTGTGCACGTGGTGAGACATTTACAAGGGGAAATTTCGGTGCAGCCTCACCTCTATGTGTTACCCGTGATACACAGTGTTTCTCTGGTCTCCACAGCCAAATGGAGGTGATTGTGGCTCTCCTGCAGGACCGGGCCAAGCCCATCACATGTTATTTCTTCTACTCAATTTATTTTAAATCGCCTCAGGAATGGACTGATTGTTTTTCCTTCTGTTGTGGTCAATGTCCACTGTTCTTCTTTCAGTCATCCTGTTCCCAAAGACGACCTGTCCTCAGTGAGGTCATTGCCATGTGTTCCCTCCTCAAACACCCTTCTCCGTTGTTTGGTTCTCAGCAGCCGTGGTCAGCCCATGGGTTATGCGGCATCTTTTACACTGCAGACCCATGTCAGAACTTAAACATGTTGTATATTGCTCTCGTTGATGTGTTTCTCTGTGAGATGACGGGTGGTCATCCTCAATTTATTCCTCAAAGATCTGTCTACGTCTCTACCTGTAAAAGCAGTCACCATATTTGCTGCCTACAATACCACAAAATACAGTTGTCTTTTTTTCTAAGGAGCCTGGAGACTCTGGATTTAGACAGATGAAACATGTTCTTGCGGCTTAAAAAGGAAATTATTTGCAAATTAAGAACTGAGGGTGAAAGGGGTATGGTGACATCTGCCTAGGCAATATTCAAAAACCTTTCTTCCTGTCTGAGAGGTTTTATTTCTACTAACTCTGACCCAGATTTTTTTCGGTCTTCAGCTCCTGCTGTCACTGATTATCTGCTCTTCCTAGTCCCTCATACTCCTCCTGCCTCTATTTGTGTTGGTCCCTGTTTACTTTTGCCGTCTCCAGGACCGTTGATTGCCCCCCGAGTCCTGTCTTTCTCTGGGTTCCCAAATGGATGCATGACTGGGGACTTCCAGCTCTTTGATCAGACCTTCAGAACCTTCTCTCTGCCTTCAGCTCGGCACTGATGTATTTCACATCGATGTCCTTGATGCTGCCCTGTGGTCTAGTAGGTTCTGTAGCCCAGGGTGGTTTTGATTTGCTCGGATACATTAATTTATCTTCCGACAATTTCCAGTGTGCCTTTTCTCTTCTTTGTTCCCGTGTCCACATCCATCTTTCTGACATCTCCTTCCAGCATCCAGTCACCAATTCCACTTGAAAGCAGCTGGAACTGCTGGTAGTGTCCGCTCTGACATTCTTCTTTGTCACCAGTGGAGTACAGTCATTTTCTTACCTTCTGCTTCTTAGACCTCTGTGACCTCTAGTGATCCCAGACCCAGCTGTAGTTTCACCCACAAACGGGTTTGGAGAAGAGAGTTTGGTAGCATGAGCCTGGGTGGGCTGTGGCAGCTGACACCAGACAGCCGGGGTGGTCAGGCATGTTTGTGCCGTAATACCTTAAATATACCTACATGATCCCAAAATAGACTTTCTTTCTAGAAAAGGGATAAAAATACATCTTTGTCTAGAGACAAGGGTGATCCCAGCTCACATGGAACCTCGCTCAGTGAGGTTTACAATGAGGTAAAAGGGATAGCAAGGAGGAAGGAAGGGTGAGGACAAGGGTCAGCATAATGAGTCAGTCTAATGGTTTCGAACAAAAAAAATCTGTGTTTCAGTACTTACTACTTAAACCAATACCTGATGTCTCTAGGTATTTGACTGGTTTAAAGTCCTCTGGCTGCAGCTGTGACTCTGCGGGATGTGGATTGAGGAAGATCTGTTAGTTGAGAGCATGGAGAGTTTGATGGGGAGGAAAAAGTGGTCAGAAAGTGTCTCCAAGGGGAATAGTTGGGACGTGTATACATTGCTCTGAAGGATCTGTAAGATTCAGCATCAAGAGGAAAATACGTGAATAAAACATCATAGAAGTCTGGGGTTTGGAGCCTGGCTGTGAAAGGTGTTTCTCTCTTGCTGTCAGTGTGTGGATGGTCTGGAGCTAGGAGGGTGGGCAGGTCTCACCATCCGCAGTCAGCAAGCGCCTCGTTGGGCACTGGGTAGGAACAGGAGACGCAGGACCTGGGGGCCAGATAGCTGTGCTTACTCCTGAAGCTGCTTTGACGAGACCTTCTAACCCTCTCTGTCTGGTCTGTCTTTACATCACTTCTCCCATCAGCTGCTTCCACCTCTCCTGCCGTTTTTCCCTTTCCCCAATAGTGCTGCTTCGTTACCGTCCATGCTGCTGAAGTGGTATTTCTCATTCATTCCAGTTCTTCCTCCCTCTAGCTCCTGATGGTCACAGGACTGTTGGGTCCAAGCGTTTGGATTTGCTCTCTATCTCCTCTCTCACTACATTCAAACCCTTTGTTTCTTCAGTTCTTTTTCACTATGTTTTGCCTGCACTTTTTTTGTTCCTCACTCCCTGACCTTTTCCTGCTCCGAGGTTTGTCAGCCCGGTTCACCTCACTGTTTATACAACACAGTCACAGAAATCTCAGACTGGTTGAGGTTGGGAGGGACCTCTTGAGATCTTCTGAAGATCCAAAACAGGGTCAGTTGGAGGAGGTTGCACAGGACTATGTCCAGTTGGGGTTTTAATATCCACGGAGACTCTGCAGCCTCTCTGGGCAGCCTGGGCCATTGACCACCCTTATGGGAAAAAAGTGGGGGTTTGTATTCAGATGGAATTTCTGATTTTGTACTTGTTGCCTCTGGTCCTGGCACTGGGCACACTGGCAGAGCCTGGCTCTGTGTCCTCTCTGCACCCTGCGGGTGTTTCCAGCCCTGGATCCCACCCCCTGAGCCCCCTCTGCTCCCGGCTGAGCAGTCCCCGCTCCCCCAGCCTCTCCAACCAGCAGAGATGCTCCAGTCCTTCACCATCTCGGTGGCCCCTCGCTGGGCTCTCTCCAGTCTGTCCATGTCCCCCTCGTGCTGGGGAGCCCAGACCTGGACCCAGTGCTGAGGAGAGAGGAAGGGTCCCTTCCCTCAACCAACTGGTCACACTATGATGCCAATACTTTAATTTTTTCACTTTCACATGTTCTTCCTTGTATTTGGTGAAAGTTTCCTGGCAGTTGGTGTCTGAAGGTATTGGAAGGTTGGTTGGAGTGTTCAAGGAACGTGGCAGCTTCCCCATGACTTGGAGCCAGATTCAGGTCTGAACAGGGTGTTGCCAGTCAGTCAGAGCTGTGGCTTCGGTTCAGAACTCACCGTGCTCAATTCCATCATCTCTGTCATGCAGAGAATGGTGGTAATTACCCTTTTTGACCTGCACATCTATTTGAATCAATCATGGGGGAAAGTAGTGTGACAGAAATCAATATACTGTGACAGAAACAAAGCATGGTTAGAGTGCCCAGGGTACTTTGATTCAGTGCACGTATTCGACAGAACATTAAGATCAAAGCCTAAGATACACAATATATACTCCTTCCTCTGCAAGGCTCCTGAGGTAGAAGGTAGTACTAAAAACCACATCCAAAGGATACATTCCTGGTGAGTACAGAGGTGAGCTTCAGAACTGCCCCTCCTCAGTAGCCAGAGCAGCCGCGTTCCATTTTGTAAAGGTTTACGAAGTCATGAGCCAGTGTAATATAAGTTTGCCAGAATTTCTTGCTGTAAATTACAGGATTTTAAATAAATTGTCCATTTTACTTGGCTTTCCTGGTAGATTTTCAGAACAGAAATTAATGTAAGACACCAAACTCACCAGTTAAATACCACAGTATTTTATTGAGTTGCTTATAAAGCTGCAGAGCCAGGTTTAGAGGGTAAAATTACAGTTAAGTACTTGAGCCCCAGGTATGACTGAGCACCCAGAGCCAAACCGTGGTCCATCCAGGGGTTATAGGGTAGGTCAGAGATTTGTCCATCCAAGGGTTATAGGGTAGGTCAGAGATTTGTCCCTCCTGGGCTTATAGGGTAGGTCAGAGTTTGTGCCCCAGGGATATATTCCTTTCTTTTAAAAGCAGAACAAACCAAGCCCTCAGCAGCGTGTTTGATGCTGCCCAAACTCTGGCCCTGGTAAGGGCCAGGCATGATTCTGGGAGATAGTTGAACATTTCCATGGAAGCTGGAGATACAACTCAAAGTGTGGGATAAATAGTAACTTTCCAAAGGCGGTTTTTTTGACAATGAATGGAACACGGTGTAAAACAATCCGCCTGTGCTCACCTAGAGGGGTAGGGAATAAAAATAGCTGACATGTCAATGTGGAAAAGAAATCGTGTCAAGGAGTGGGAGTTGGGTGGTGCTGCCCGGGTGGGCTCCTCACGAGGGAGGGGGAAGCACGAATTTAAGCCATGTTGACTCATAGAGCTTTTGACACCATCCCGTGTGAGATGGAGTCATAGACAAACCGGGGAAACGTGGACTGGTTAAACCTGCTGTTAGTGGGTCCAACACCAGTTCAAAACTGGCAATCAGAGAAAAAAAATATCAGTTTTCCTACAGAGAGGGAGCAGGTGTTGGCTGGGATCCCATGGGGTCTGCTCCCAGTGCAGCATTCCCCGGATCCTGCAGATCCGTTTCCCAGTACCGCAGTGCCCCTTCCAGGAACATCTCAGGAAGACATCTCCTGTCTCATCCCTTTGACCCCCGCTTTGAGGAGAGGGGTGGGCTAGAGACTGGTACCCAGCTCAGCGCAGGCAATGCCCAGCTCTGCCCCGACGATGCCCAGCTCAGCCCAGGCAATGCCCAGCTCAGCCCAGGCCATCCCAGCTCAGCCCTGGTGGCTGGTGATGCTGCAGGTTTGGGTCCCTGGCACAGGAAACATTCCTGGGAGGGCGAGGGAAGCAGAGGCACAGAGCAAACTGTATTTTACAAAGAAATAAGCTCCGAACAGTTACCTCAGGGTTTCCCAGAGGAGCTGAATTCAATGGAGGGACAGTCCTATGGAAACAAGAGTGAGTGGTACGTGTCAGCAGAAGGTCTTTTCCAAGCAAATGATTCCATGATGCTGTGAGTTTTTCCCAGGGTGCATCTGTTTCTTTCAGTGATGGATGGAGCGTCCCACCCCTGTAACCCTCTTTTTCCTCTACTCAAAACCCTGATGGTGCCTTTACCCACTGTTCCATATCGCTGCACCCACCGAAGGAAAGCAGCTGGAACACACACGGATGTGGGGAATTCTTAGTGCCACCCTGGGAGGAGGCAGAGAGGACATTGTCAGCACGTACATTCCCTCTGCGTTTGGGGATTTTCTAGGGTTTAGAGCTGCTCTGAGTGTTGTTCTCGGGGATGGGGGACACCAGGTAAGCTTACCCGTGTTCAGAAGGTGAATGGAAGTCAGCTGCGTGCTGTGTTCAGACTCCCCTCAATTTAACTAACTCTTATTTTTCTTCCAAAGCCAGGAGTTGTGATTGTGGGTAAAGCTCTTGCCATTCTGGGTTACAGCTATAGTCACTTCTGCTGGGGTTTGCCTTTCCAGAAGAGCACGTGTGCTGCCTGACAATGAAGAAGGTCCCGGAGCCGCTGCGGTGGCAGCGACACACCTGCTCTAGGACGGATCTAAAACAAAGCTTTCCAGCACTTGCTCGTAGTCGGGTTTCACGAAGTGCAGATTGCTTAAAAATTCCTCTGTGTGGTGGTTCATGTTAAGCCTCTCACTTATTACAAACCCATTATTCCAAAGGTTGCTCATTGCCCAGGGGGGTTGATGTGGGTAATTCCATTTCACCTTCTTTTTATAAGGTCTCATTCTGCCGCTGGCTGATTTCCCTGACATGTTGCTGCACATAGCAGAGAAGAAAAGAGTTTGTATGTCTAAAAAATGTGAATTCTGTTCTCATAGTGTCGGTATATTGATGCTGAAAGCAATAAATGCCATGTTTAGAAAAGACTCTGAAACAAACACCTCCCGGTTATGCATGGAGAAGGAATTAACTGCAGGTTGTAAATTCAGGAAGAGCTGACAGAAAAATGAAAAACAGGATTTCTTGTGCCTTGAATTTTAGGAAGAAATGCCTGTTATGCTGAAATACATTGGGGAATCATTTTTAAAGTAACAGTGTGATCTCATCTCTGCGCAGGACTTCCCTCCTAGTACAGAGCGGAGCTTTCTCTACACCAGCACCATGTCATGTGGCACAACAGCAGACTGGGGTCCCGTGGGCAAAGCTTCACGTGGGCAGGGGCAAACCCAGCAGAGCAGGACTGACGTGATGCTGGTTTGGGCCAGAGAAGAGAATGCTGCTGCCTGTGTGTGTGGTGCCTGGGGTGAAAAGAGAGCTGCGTTGTGTTCTCTGAGGGGTTTGAAGCTGCTGCTGTGGCAAGCGTGGTGGAAACCAGCAGGTTTTCACTGTACCATGTAGACGAAGTCGTGTACAGGGGATCACTTCTGGCCAATACTGCTGCATTCAACTTCCACTCACAGAAACACCCAAAACTGCAGTAGCTTGATTTTTGTGAGTCCTCAACGCAAAATAAATACGTCATTTACTGAACCCCCTTTAGCAGGTAGTTCTGTTGATACCAACCACTGATTTTTTAGGGTTTTATCATTTTCCTCATCTTTTCTTTCTCTCATAATAATAACGGGGAAAAAAGAGACTGGCCGCTTTTGGTTCTGGTTTTAGACACGGTGATACCTGCAGCCCATCGTGCTTTGGGCTATTTGGGGCACCCACTCTCCCAGGGTGATGGGGACGCTCCCCTGATCCACCACGTTTGGTACCCAAATGTTTCTCCGATCTCCGTTGTGATGTTTAACTACAGAAGTTGTCCTTTTCGTGTGACTTACAGAACCATATTTACATTTTTAGTTACTCATCCATTTGTTTTAATTTGTCACTGTTTGTTTCGTTAACGGTCATTAATTATTTGCTTTGTATTCACATTCTGTTTTGTTTGCTCTCTTTTGCCTTCATTGCCACCAGGTCTCAGTGTGCCCCGGATCCTGCCAGCCCGTTGGCTGACGAGCACGCTCTGATAGCGACCTATGTGAGCCGGCTGCAGCGCAGGGCACGGTTAGTGTTAGGAGAACGTTCCCGGAGCGGGGACAGGGACGGGGACGCTGCTTCCTCTGGGCAGGGATGTCCCAGTCAAAGGGATTTGGCCTCTGTTGGCAAACGGAGGCAAATGTGTGTAGTATTCTCCAAAACCTTCTGAAAATGCACGAATACAGATGTATGAGTGCATGGGGGATGTGCATGGGGGAAACATCAGGGAAGAAGGGATGAGTTTGTGTCCATTCCCACCTCAATGCGCCCACCGCCTGTGATACACTGTCCCTTACATGAACTGGTGATCGTCATTCCAAACGGATTAGAGAATCTTGCTCTCCGTGACCATTCAGGAATCTTGTCTGTCACCAGCAGGAAACTGTCCAAATTCATTGAATCATCACAGACTGATTTGGGTGGGAAGGGACCTTAAAGCTCACCCAGTCCACCCTGCTTTCAGAGCACACCATGCTGGAGGAGCCTCTCGTTTCCCTGGCAGTCTGTCCTGGTGACAGGACAGTGTTGACTCTTTTAGATAAGGGCCCCACTGCCAATCTGAACTTACCTTTCTCCCACTTCCAGGCACTGATTTTGTGTGTACTTGCCTTCTCTCTTTATCACCCAGCATCAGCCAGACATTGACAGCCTTTAAGCCATGGCGAACTGGATCCCTGAGATATTTTCATCATATTAAAAATTAATTCTCTGATGTCTTCCAACCAAAAGGTCCGTCCAAGCTACATAAGGAGTACAGCAAATAGAGTGCAGTGGACTTTGTTTATCTTACAAGAACATATTTTTCTTTTTTTTTACCTACTGTAAATTGGAAACCAAATTGGTTAAGTGCTTTCCAAAGAAATAATAGAAAATCCCCGCCCTAAAGGGTGCGCTGGAGGCAAAGGCAGCTGCAGAGGGAGCGAGTTTCACCCTGCACTCAGAAAGAGAGGAGTTGTACTGTACCCCTTGGAGAGCTGTCAGTCACACGTTTCTCAAGCTCAGCACCCATAACTTGTGTTCCATGTCATTCATCAGGGAGGCTTTTCCCCCACCCCTGTGGCGCTTCAATTGCAGCTCCACTTTCCACCAGTAAGATGAAGCAGCCCTACCTGAGGTGTTGTTATTTTCATGGCCACAGGGTTTATGTGGTTTACTTTTGGTTGGTGGAGTCCCCATCCCTGGAGGGGTTTCCCAGCCGTGTGGAGGTGGTGCTGAGGGACAGGGGTTAGTGGGGACCTGGCAGTGCTGGGGGAGCACTGGGAGTTGAGGACCTGAAAGGGCTTTTCCAACCCAAACGATTCTGTGATTCTGTGGTTCTGTCTAGGTCGAAGGATGGATGGGTGGTTAGCTGCTTGGCTGGTTGGATTTGGTTCTCTTTAAATTCCTGACTCTGAACTGCAGTTGTCTGCAGCACTCCTGGTTTTAAAGGAGAATGAAAGGGAAAAGTCACTTTTCTTATTGTGTCCCTAAGATCCTCACTCTTGGCTCACCATCAGTTGCCTCTGGGACATGTGGCCCTTCAGGCAGCACTGTAAGAGAGTAAGCCATGCCCTCTGCTGTCCTCTGCCACTTTGCAGCATCATGAATTTCCAAGCAGTTTTGGAAGGAGCTTAAGACCTCCAATCTCCTGCCGTGCTGTATCACCTTCTCTTACATCCTTGACTGGTCACGTTCTGTGACTCCAGTCGGTTTGTTTTGTCTTAGTGGCTCTGCAGCAGAGCCAGGCTGTCCCAGAGGTGACACTTCCTTGTGCGTGTCAAAGCCTTCCCTTGCCATACCCTTCTCCTGTGTTATCCATGTCCCACCTCCGAAGGAAGAAGCGGGAGAGCTCACGGATTGACTGATTGGTGCTGTAGAAGCAGCACAACATTGTCAAAACAGACCTGAAGCACCTGGCACAGTATCTTTAAGATGGGGACATCTCTAATATTGCCTTTCCCAAACACTGCTGCTGTGAAAACCTTTGAACTCTCTCACGTACTTTCCTCACTTCGAAGCTCCAGGCTGAAGCTGGGCTTATTCTTTCCCTTTGCTACCTTTCCTGGTCGCCTTGAGCTGCTGTCCTTGCGGCTGTCACCCTGGGACCTCTCAACACTGGATATGCATGGGGCTGGTGTAACCAGGAGGAGGTTCACAGTTCACTGCTGCTGTCCCAGGGATCTCCACAGGGCTCCTGTCCAGGAAGGCTTATCAGGGTAGGAATCCTTTGCAATGGCTCCACAGAAATTAGAGCTAGAAGGAAGTGAGTTTTCCTTCATGAAGCAATATCAGGAACTTCCTGGTGGTTTGTAGGTGGTTTGATGCCCTCTCTGTTAATCTGGCAGAGTTGGGGGTTGTGGTAGTGGTTTGTTCAAATTATTTTATGTTAAAGAATACTCAGGAGGGCCAGGAGATGGACTGAAACTCCACGTCCTTCAAACTGTACAATAGTTCTAAAAGCAAATGCAAAAGGATTTTTTTTTTAATTAAAGGTTTTCTAGATGGTGACAAATTGTCAATAGCTGTTTTCTAATTCACTTGGATCAGAAGAGGTAATAGCTTCAGGAACTGGGAGAGGTGTTAGGAGATATCAGACCACGGAAGGATAGAGGGGATGGAATGATCTGCGCTCCTAGAAAAGCTGAAAAAAAACTTACAGTCAAAAATGCAGAAGAAAGGTAAACAAAACCAACTCAAATTCAGAAAGTGAGATGGGAAAGATCATCATCCTTCAACAATAAAAACAGTCAGGAATGAATCAGCATGAAGGCGTGCGAGAAGTTCGTCAGGGCTAGTGTGAAGCCTCTGCTATTTCTCTCTAACCTGTTGCCTGCTGGTTTACCTCACCTTTTGCCAGCTTTTTCCCTTGCACTGTTCAGTTGAAGGTCTTTCTTCAGGTCTCCATCCAGCAGCCAAAAGGCAGAGGCGTAACGGTGCCATTTATACTCCAGGTCGGCCAGACTGCGTCAGCTGTAGTCGTACATCAGTTGAACTCAGTCCAGCGGTTCTGCAGCACCTCAAACATCACCTGGCAGATTGCAGAGCCTTAAAAGAGATCAAACTGTTTAATTTGGTGTTACAAAAATTAATCGATGTTTTTAAGTAATGTACCCAGTGTAGATCTGGGTCTTTAAATAAACCTGAGTCTCTGAAATTTAAACAATGTTGGTGTAAAAAATATAAAATGAAGCCTAAAGCAGTGTCAGTTATCTTGTGAAGTGGTGGTGTGGCCTAGAAGTAACTCCTGCTGTGCAGGACACACACGGGCACTGTGTGTCTCTGCTGCTGTCTGGGTGTGATCCTGACCCTGCACTTTGCTAGAGCCAGTGTGGTGGCTGTGAACCCCCCATCTAAGGGCCGGGGGCTGGGTGGAGAGGCTGCGCTGCAGCAGGAAGCACCCTGGTTGTTTCCACCTTAATCCGGGTGGTTTTCAGTTAGTGATGGTCTGGTTTATCTAACTGGTTCCATTTTACTGGGAGACCGTGCTGAGAGCTCGGTGCAGCACTGGGACATCGAGCAGCTCGTAGCTCGTCCGGCTGGTGTTGACTTTAAAAGTTGCTCTTTGATGTGGCTTTTCCCTGTGGCAAGGCCACTGCAGCACTGGATCTAACTGGTTTGGTTAATACAGCTGGAGATGGGCATTTGTCCCACTGTGTATTTCTAATTCAAACGGTGGTTGTGAGCAGCAGAAACGGGTGCAGCACTGACGGGGTTCCCAGGCTAGATAGCCCGTGTGAGTGGTTAATACACAGAGCGGGGCTGGTGCTGCTGTGGAATGTGAGAAGGATCTGGGTGCTGCCTTTCCTGGGGACCTGCCCCGTTCGCTGCCTCTGCTTCTCCTCCTTCTCCTCTCCTTCTCCTCCTTCTTCTCTGCTTCTCCTCCTTCTCCTCTGCTTTGTTGATGATTACTGGCAATATTTTCTAATACCTCTTTCAGCACAGCTCCAGCCTGTCTGCGTGAGGCCACACAAGGCAGCTGGAACTGTTTCACTCTCTCCTCACTGAGGGGCGAAGGACCGAGTCTCAGATCACCACATTTTGTTCATTTGGGTGTTGTAAGATGATAGGAAGCGAGGTGTAAGTCAGGCTGATTTGCAAAGTACTATTTGCATTTAGGTTGATGTTGTTCTCAGGTCAGGATGGTTCCCCCACTCTTCCTCCTGGAAATCATCCCAACTTGGACACTTGTCGTCCTACAGCTCCTGAGGACAAATCTTTTCTCCTTCCTCATTCAGCCATTTCTCCCCTTTTACCTCGCATAAACAAAAGGGTTGGCAGGAAAGCTCCTCAGAAACAAATTAAACTTGTTTCTGATGATTTATGAGAGGTTTAAAACCAATTATTTTAATAATTGAAAACTGGAGTGTGTGAATCCTGGAGAGAACGCTCCTAGGCAGAAAGTCCTGGGAGCAGCCCCTCTTTGGAAGCCGAATAAGGACGGGAATGATGTAGACTATTTCCAGCATGACCCTTCTCTTCCCCATCACTGTCTCTTTGCAGTAATTCATCCTCTTCTCTGTCATCCCTGCTAGTAATAACTAGAGGTGGCAGGTACTAATGGGGTGTTGTGGCTTTTCCCTGCAGCGTCCTGGACAGCCCTGGCCGGCTGGACGAGGAGCACCGGCTGATCGCCAGATACGCCGCCCGCCTGGCAGCCGAAGCCAGCAATGCCGTAAGTGAACGTTCATCCCTCTTTGCCGCCCGCGGAGCATGGAAGGTCTTTGTCAGAGCCTGACGAGTGGTTTAGTGCTCAGAGCATGGTGAAATTGTCGGGTTTGGTTAATGCGGCTGATGCGAAGGAGCAGCGCGCTCTCCTCGTGCTCAGCAGAAATACCGCATCCCTCGGCAGTGAGGGAGGAGCAGGGCAACAGCAACACAAATTATCACAAATTATCAGAAATGAGGTCAGAGGAACCAAGAGAACAAGCAAATTAGTCCTGCTTAGTCTAGAGAAGAGGAAAATATCTGGATACCTGAGGAGAACAGATCATGGGACAAATGTTATGGAATATATTTGTTCCAGAGGAACGGAGCCCGAGTGCGACAGAGGGAGGTGTTTTCTGTGGTTGCAGTCTCGTACAAAGGAAGACACCAAAGGAAGCACCCAACCAGTTTTAAACTGGTAAAACTAAATACTGCTTTAACAGACAATTGCTGTAGGAGCTCCTGTGGTGCTGAGGGATGCATTAGTGGGGACCTGGCAGTGCTGGGGGAACAGGGGGACTTGAGGAGCTGAAAGGGCTTTTCCAGCCCAAATGGTACGGTGATTCTGTGATTCCACGTTAGTGTGGCCAGAGAAGACCGTTACTCTAGGGCCCTCACTCACCTTTTTGTTACATACTTGTCGTGTAAGTACTTCCAAGTCCCCCCCAGCCAGGTAGACTTACGCCTCCTCCTCATTTCCTTCAGTCCGTGTTCAGCCAATAATCTGACTTTGTCATACGGATGTAACCAGATACTTCCCTTTTGTAAAACTTGAATTAAAAATCATTATGTCTTTAAACATTTTAAACTGTCGGTTCCCATTATCTCCATCAAATGGTAAATTGGTGTTTCTGAAGTCTTCCATCCTCCAGGACTATGGGAATATTAGAGCAGTAAAGCACAAACCTCTCGGTTTATATGGAAGAGAAGGGGATTTCACTGTGATCTTCATATCAAATAAAAGCCGTCCAGGCAGTAAGTGCTGAACCAGTTTCACTCTGGAAGGTGGTGGAAGGATTCTTACTTGTGACAGGACTGTTTCTGATAGTATGAGACAAGTAAAGAGTGACAATACTGGTTGTGAAAGGTGCTCATCGTGTCTGTGGTAGCCAGGCTACCAGCTGAACAGGTCTGGTAGGGCAGGAGGTGCAGGCATGGGAATGGCATCGTGCGTAAAGACACACAGAGTGTACCAGCGTAAAATATCAGAGGAAAAGAGAACTTCTGCAGAGTCCTTAGGGCTGGAATTCCAACTTCTTAATTAAACTTCTTAATAAAACTCCAATTTCTTAATAATGGAAAGTACTGACCCCCTGGTTAGATGGGGGTGGTGATCAGGAAACGTTAGGTGAGATCACTGCCTTTGCGGAGGGAGAAACACTTTGGAACGCAATAAATGCTGTTGGTTTGAACAGCCAGTTTTCAAATACACAAGAAGATGAGAGTTTGGTCCTGAGTGGTGCACCCGACCACATCCCAGTGGTGTGACGCACTTTGCTTTAACAGCAGGAGAGAGCACACCATGTGAATCTATATGTAGATACTCCGTTTTAAGAAAGTGAACTATGTAAGAATGAATCTATTAGACCAAGGGATCAGTCCAATCAGCAGGGAGCCTGCAAGCCGCCTGGAGGCTGTTAAAAATCTTGTATCAGAAGCTCAGGAAATCTGTGTGTCAAAATTCAGCAAGAAAAAAAAAGCCTACAAACCCCTTTTTTCATGGGTCAGTGGGAAGGCTGAGGAGGATGTCCAGGGAAAGGATGGCACTCAGGGCAAGGAAAGCTTGCCCAGAGGGAAAGAAAAGGAAGGCCATGAAACATGGCAGGTTAAATGGTAACAGGAGATGCGGAGATGGGAAGAGGGTTTGAAGAGCGCTTCACAAGGGATTTGAGGGCACTTCCTACCACAGTCTGCAGTAGGAAGATTTTCAATACCATCAAAAGTAGTGCTCTACCAAGGGAATTGATAAGATTTGCTGGTGATCAAGAGAAGTGGAAGAGGAGTCAGGAATGACAAGACCATAGCAAATACGCCCCGTGAGTAGTTTGCTTCAGGCTTTACTGCTGCGGCAGCCACCGCTGGGAAGAATGCGGCCAGGAAAGCGAGCGTCACTGGCCAAGGAAAGGGACTTTGCTCCTCTGCTCAGAGCTGGTGAGGCTGGTATGTGTGGTTTGGGGCTCTGCAATAGAAGAAAGACATGGACATACTGGAGCAAGCTCAGCAGAGACCACTAAGATGGTTGGTGGCTGTAGTACACAGCATATGAGGAGAAGCTGAGAGAGCTGGGTGTGTTGGGATGGAGAAGAGACGGTAAAGGAGGATCTTACTGCTCTCTGCTCCTATCTGACGAGCCAGGCATATGGGGACCTGTTGGCTGGCCAAGGTCAACCCACTACAGAAAGGACAAGAAGCAACAGAAACAGAAGTTTCAAGAAGGGAAATTCAAACTATATATTAAGAAAATCTTTTTCACCATGATAATGGTCAAATAGGCTGTCCAAGAGGTTGTCCAGAGAAGAACTGGAATCTTCCTCCTTGAAGGCATTCAGAGCTCAACTAGACAAGCTGTTGAGCAACTACTATGAGTTGGTCCTGCTTCAAGCAGCGCATGGTCTAGAAACCTCTGGAGGTTCCTTCCCACCTGTATTTTTCTGTGAATCTGGGTCTTAATGAAAGTGGAGAATGGAAACAAACACCCATAAGGAGTGTTTGTCAGAGGAGATTTTAAAGCCAAGATAGGCCAGTATTGCTGGGAAGACTCGAGAGAGGTTGATGTGGTTATTTCCAGCCCTGCCACTGGGGTTAGTTCTTGAAATCCAAGTCTCTTTCTTCTTAAAGAAGAAACATAGACAGGGAGGGAGGAGAAGGAAGGCAAAGGCTCTAGGCCTGTGTGCGTTGGTTGCCCAGTCATGCAGAATGATGGCAACCAGCTCAACTACGTGCTGCTAGACAGCGGCACAGTCTGTGTCCGCACAGACAGGCTCTGGCTGGGCCACTCTCGTTGTCTTCAAGCCAGCCTTCAGGAGACAAAGTCCCTTTGGTTGAAGTGCAGTTGCCCAGGGCTATGCTCGGCCTCGGCAGTTTGGTCACAGCAGAGGGCTGTGCGTTGAAATCGCTGTTGGCTGGCTCTGCTCAAGCCGTTGGCTGGAGAGCAAGAGACGAGCAGGAGGTGACTAGATGGTTTAAGTGAAGAAATGAAGAAAGCAAGCCAAGCCTCGTTTGAATCACAGCTTCATCTGCTTGTCTCCCTCTGCTGATCTGCCCAGATTATCCATCTGAGGTAAGACATAATCCTGTGTTTCCTACCAAGCATCATCTTGGTGGTAAAAGCAGGGGCTGAAGATGATCTCCCACGTCCCCATCCCTCTTGGCTCCTTTCCATTACAAAATCCCTTCCATGTATGTACCAGCTCCTGCCTCAGTACTGTCCTTTAAGAGAAGGGCTGATGACGTGTATTTTAGGTGAATATATGTATGTGCAGCCACATATATAGAGCATCCCAGTGTCCTGCACAACACTTCCCTTTCTCGAAGCCAATACTTCCCTCCTTTCCTCTCCCACCTGCTCTGCCTCGGCTGGTTTTTCCCTGTTTTCCCCTGTCAGGACACTGCCAGATCCTCCTGAGCTCCTGCCGATGCGCCTGGACAGGTCGATTCCTACGAGCACAGGTTGGTGTCTGGTCTCTGAGCCAGCCATGCTACTGCTTCCCCATGTCTCTTGATGGGGAGTGACCCACCATGGCAGGCAGCAGGAGCAAAAATCCACGGGGACCGTGTGCTCTTGGCAGGTCTCTGCTGACCTGTGCAGCCTTACTGCTGAGAAAAGCACGAGCGCCTAATAAATATGGGATAATACTCGATTGTGGATGAGTGGATAATTAGGTTGAGTTATACGGATGAGTTACGATAATTAGGTTCTTGCCCACGTTGCTCCTTTTTGGAAAGAGAGTGGTTGCTGCTCTTCCCTCAGCATTAAGCACTGCTAAAAGCCCATCATCATCTCATCTCATTAAAGCTACCTACAACCTCAGTAATATTTGTAATAGTCCGTGTAACTTTTCTTTTAGGCTTTAGGCATTATTTAATATGTATTTTTCAGAGAAAGAATGAACAAGTAAACAGCTTTCCTGTTGTACATCTTTGCAGGATAAATCTGCAACACGGTTCTTGGATCATTTCTTCTTCTCCTAGTTACACCAGTTACACGATCCGTTCTTGTTATTTGTTTCCTCTTCTTCTTTGTTGGTCATAAAGAACATGCGATGCCACAGTGATGGGCAGTGAAGTACTGGTGCAGGCTCTCCTTGACGCCATGAGGTCCTCGCACCAAGGAACCTGGAATCTCATGCCCGTGAGACACGAGCTTTACAGTTCTTTGACATTTCTTCCAAATCAGGGGATGGAGGAGCGCAATGGCTTTGGGGACTTGATTAACCACTGTCATTAAATCCTCTTTGTCACCCAGACCAGGTGTTCTGTAGGTTCTGAAGCTGGAGTGCCCTGACAGCTTGGTCATTTCCCTGGCTCTGAACCTAGGACGTGCCTCCAGGCATTTCCCACCATGGCTCAGCTCAGCAGCCCATAAACCATTCTTAGGCAGGTGCTTATCCACGTTATTTTAAATCACCTCAATGGATGGAGCCCAATCCTGATGGGATCCCTGGAGGGACTTCATTCCAGTGTCTAAATTCATCTCCCAATAAGTTTTCCCTGAATCCTGAGGCAATGCTTCAGTTTGAGCCCCCTGCCCCTCCTCCTGTCTCAGGGACTGTGGAGAACAATGTTTACTTACCTCTCTGCAACACATGGTGTGGATTTAGTGTTTCTGAGCTTGTCTCCTCTCAATCTTCTCTTCATTTTTGCTGAACTGCTGTCTTGTCCGTGGGCTGTTTGTGTAGCTGATGTGTCAAAAGCAAATGTGAGACTTTACGCTTCTCTCAGTAGAAAGCAACCTCTTCTTTCAAACACTTTCTCCCATTTCTCAAATAATTTTGTTTTTTACTATATTTTATATTTTCTCTTGTCCTATAAAGCAGTAGGAGCTTGCCACAGTCTGCAGATGTAAGAAGTAGATACTTTATGCCATCATCCATGATAATAATGAGAACATTGAGTCTAAGAGAAAGGCAAATGTAAGAGAACAGCTGTAAGATCCCACACGAGGATGTCAGCTTTGCTGAGGTGAAGGTGTGCTGTGTTCATAGTTTCTCTCCCATACAGAGGATTTGATTTTCTGCCGTGGGAGGGAAGTAGTTTGCTCTGGCATGATTTGTTCTTAACCCCCCCTGGATATACTATCCCTTAGCCCGTCTCCTCAGTGTTTGCCAGCGGCTTTATTTTGTGGTTTTCCCCAAAAACTGAGGCCGAGTTGACTGCTCTGTAGTCGTAAGTGCCACCTTAAGGTTTTTTTGAGGTGTGAGCTTGGTGGATTTCTAGCATTTGCAGTGTCACCTTATCAAACTTGGTGCTTTCAGAGATGAGCACAGAAGCTCTGAGGTTGCTTTGGGTTTATTTAAGCACTCTGATGAATTTCCCCACGCCCCGGCTACTCGACACGTCTGTCTACATTGTCTCCAGTGTTTTCTCTTTTCTAATCTCAGTGTTTACCCCAAGGCTGTAATTCCATCTCCTGGGAAGTTAGTATTTTTTCATATGAGACCACCATTGGATTTTTTTTTTTTTTAATAAAAGCCTAACCCAGAGAGGACAAGCCAGAATCCCAGGGCTGCCTCCTGCCTACCACTGCCTCTCACACCGCTGCCTCCCGGGGTGCCCATCTGCTGGAGCTGTGTCTGATTACCCAGTCACGATCAGATGGCTCTAGAACCAGTGTCAGCTATTTCCTGGACAAGTGCAGCAGCAGTTAGACACGTACCTCTGTTGTCTTTTCAGCAGGCTCAGCGCTGTCTCAGGTGACTCTTTGAATATGCAAAAGCTCAGACGTGTCTCATCCTGAGTCCACTTTGTAGCATGGATGAGGTGAGAAAGAAGTGCTGTTTCTCACCAGCCGGCTGTAGGACAGACCCATGGGTTTGTGTATAGTGGTCATTAAATAACTGTGGTGCCCACATCGGTAATCTTGAGCACTTTCACCCTGCAGAACAGTGCAGCTGTGGACAAACCACCTGCTGCTGCAGATAGTTCTCGGCTGAGAGTAAATCCCAATCCGTGATGAGAATTGCTTATTAGTCCAGGCTAAAAATAAGGCAGAGGCCACACTAAGCAACTAACGACATGGATGATTGAATTCCCGTCCCTCTGCCTGGTACTTTTTATTTCACCCACGTGGGCATCATCCCCTTAGCAAAACTTCAGGCTGAACATCTTTAAGAACCTGAAAAGTTTAGATGTTGGTGAAGAATCAGCAGCCTAAATTTTTTTCTGGTCTTGTTTAGCCTTGAGGAGACTTGTGGGGGTCTTCTTGTGTGTTAGTACATGATGGTTGCAAGTGAAATGATGGAGCGAGTCTCTCTTCAGCGGTGCCGTGACAGGACGGGAGGCAACAGGCACCACCTCACTTCCATTTAGACGAAAGAAAAAAATGTTCTTATGGTGTAAGTGCTCACAGGTTGTGGAGTCTTCATCCATGGAGGTATGCAAAACCCAGCTGGACAATGTCCTGAGCAACACAACATTGCTTAGACCCAGGGTCTTGAGTTAAACCATCTCAAAAGGTCCTTTCCTACCCCGTGTGATTCTGAGATACAATAAAAAACTAAATGGACCCTTGGAAGTGATAGAACAAATAAGAGAACACTGAGCCGTCAACACGAAACGGCCACTGTACTGTTGGCAAGAGACCTCTTGCCTAGCGATGTTTGAAAGTGAGCAGCATGAGGGATGTGGCTCCTCTCAGTTCTCTGCAGTGTTGTCTTTTCTCCCAAGGGCTTGAGTACTTTAGGTCATGAGGGTGATTTCAGGCTTTGGACAGTTTATGAAGAAAGGGATTAAGGATGAGATTGGGGGTTTATAGGCACAGCCCTATTTTGCAGTAGAACAAAGGTTCATGGGCTGAGGCTGGAGCCCCAGATGCCTCAGGAAGCTCTGGAGGATGCTGGTGAAACATGTCACCTGCACCGATTGTACAGTCCTTGTAGCTGATTGTACCAGGGTGCAGGGACAGACAGCGGCTCCTTGGCTTTGTGACGCACTGTTTCAGGGAACTGGTCAGTCGTGTCAGTTACACCGAGGCCCCTTCCAACCTTCAACCCTTCTGTCATTCTGTAATGCCCTGGTGTCAGAAGCAGGGCCTACAAACCAAATTGTTCCTCAGGCCTTTCTTAGCCAGGGAGACCTGTCCATGATAAAATGTCTCCCCAGCTCCGAATGGACAACATCTTGTGTCTGGTGGCCAGAAGGGTAGTTCTGAGTTGTACTATACCTTCTCAGCAGCACCTTAGGATTCTGCTGGAAAAATGCACTGAACCAGTACGAGACCTTATCATTTTTGTTGCTCTCTTTCCTTGGTCCATATAACTGGTTTCTTCACAAGCCAGCCCAGCCGCCAGCAGGTTCTCCCAGCAAGCAGAGATCCTTGTTTAATTGCCCAGCCCTCCCCTCAATAGTGGTGGTGGCTGCTGGTGGTGCCAAATTCAAGATCACAAAGATCAGGACTCACTGGGAAAATGCCCTTATTGTACCGCGGTGTTCAGGAGATACGCAGCTGGATCCAGGCTCTGTCATTTGTGGTTACAGGTAATGAATGTTCTGTCTAATTTTTCTCTGTTCCTCATCCACCAGCCTCGCCCACCGACAGACCTGGGTTTCAGCTTTGATGCCAATAAACAGCAAAGACAGCTGATTGCAGAGCTGGAAAACAAAAACAGGTAAGTGCAGCCTTTGATCAGTGCTGTTTGGGGAACAACATCTGAGGATAGAAAAGCCTTTAGTCCTCCTGCTTTGTTGTGTTTAACCTCTTGTATTACGTTAACCAGATTGTTTTCCCAGATCTTTTGTTGAGAGGTGTAGCTGCCTCATTAACCAATTAGCTCAGTGCTGGTGCTGCTGCAGGGCCCTTATTCCCCAGGGAGCAGGTTGATCTTCTTCAGTGATCTTCTTAAAACCATCTTACCTGGGGCTGAATGTCAGGAGCTGCATTGCTGCCTCATTCTGCTGGCTGCAAATGCACCAAACTTCCCACAGCAGGCTGGGCAGCTGGGGTGGTAAATTCAGTCGAGAAGGATGAGTGGTGTTTTCCTTTTGCTGGAAAACAAAGAAGTCTGAAGAAACTGGGAGGCCTAGAAGAAACTGGAGATGGTTTGTAGGAGCTGGCGCTTCCCTCTTCTGGACATGAGCTGGCAAAGCACACTCGCAGCCCAGAAGCCACACATGTGCAGGGCTCATCCCCAGCAGCGTGGGCAGCAGGTGGAGGGAGGGGATCCTGCCTCTCTGCTGCGCTCTGCTCTGGGGAGACCCCCCTGCAGTGCTGGGTCCAGCTCTGGGCTCCTCAGCACAGCACAGACATGGACCTGCTGGAGCGGGGCCAGAGGAGGCCACAGGAATGACCCGAGGGTGGAACCCCTCTGCTGGGAGG
>NW_010406337.1:17406-18820 GCF_000710305.1 Buceros rhinoceros silvestris | reverse complement strand
CGTGAAGGGTCCTCTGAGAAAGCTGGGGAGGGGGTTTTGAGCAGGGGCTGTTGGGACAGGACAAGGGGTGATGGGTGACACTGGAAGAGGGAGATTGAGAGGAGAGAGAGAAGGGAGAAACTGTTTCTGCTGAGGGTGGGGAGACCCTGGCCCAGGTTGCCCCGAGAGGTGGGAGAAGCCCCATCCCTGGCAGCACTGGAGGTCAGGTTGGGTGTTGGGGCTCTGCTCAACCTGCTCTAGTTGCAGATGTCCCTGCTCCCTGCAGGGGGTTGGACTGGGTGAGCTTGGAAAGTCCCTTCCCACCCAAACCAGTCTGTGATGATTCTCCTTCCTCCAGAAGGACTTTAAGAGATGCTTCTGGTTTTATCGTTTATCATTAGTCATTCCATTTGCACTTTGCTGCTTCTTCAGCCTCTGCATTGTCAGTCCAGTTTCTCTGGCTAAGTGAGGCCAGGAGGATGCAGCTCCGAAGAGCAAAGCCATTCAGCTGCTGCAAACCCCACGTGCTGTATGGTCCCGGCTGCCCACAGGTTAACTATGGAGGCTCTGGGTGCTGGTGATGTGCTCTCCTAAGTGATAAGCGATCCTGGGTGATGTGTTCTCCTGGGTGATGTACCCTCCTTGTAACCGTGCTTGGGTGTCCCCACGCTTCAGCTGCCCCTCGCTGGCATCTGTGTGCTTGCTGCCTGCACGGCCCCTTGCCAAGGCACCAGCAGCACACCACGTGAAAATACTTCTCAAGGTTAGTTTGGAGAAGAACCATTTCCTGGGGAGTGTGGAAACAGCTCGATCCTTGCACCATTGTGGCTTCAATACCAAGAGACCTTGCAGGTATTTGAAATTGTTCGTCAAGGTCACAGATCTTCATCAGCGCTGGGATGAAACCTTGTGAGGAGAGCAGCTCAGCGGCTTTAAAGCAGACCCTGGGGGAGGACTGGAGACTGTAACCTTCACTGGCAAAAGGATTTCATTTCTGTTCCACTTAGTGAGCCCTTGGCTGTCAGTGCTGAGCTCCCTCTCCCAAGCTACGTAGAACCAGCAGCCTTCCTGGGGCTGCTGGCTGATCGCCCTCCCTCTGGGAGAGCTCCCAGTCTGCCACTGTCCCTGTGAGCCGCTCTTTTCCTTATTCCTCAGAAAGGTTTGTGGGAAGCGAGCAGGTGCCAGCCTGGCCGTGGGTGCTGGTGGTGCCGCATCAGAGCCCTTCCTGCAGCACGTGCTGCACAGCCTGTGCTGCAAAGGCCACGTTTTTCCTCTTGAACAGTCTCTGAGCCCGTTGCACAGGAAAGTTCCGGAGAGGCATTGCCAGAGTATGGCACACGAGCAATCTCATACTTCTTATTAAGAAATAAATGGGGGGGGGGGTGGTACAGCGAACCCCAGGACCACGCTGATGAAACCATCATGGGTTTGACCT